>NC_090739.1:8384411-8389411 GCF_036898095.1 Palaemon carinicauda
GTCTTTGGAAGAATATAGAAAATTCTTATCACCATTTGAGAATTGTCTTTGAAAAAATATGGAAATTCCGTATTGGTAACTAATGGAGAACTATCTATGAAAATATATAAAAAAAAATTTCATATCTCTATTTAAGAATTGTCTTATTTCCCAATTTGGAACAGAAGGCCAAGAGAAGAAATGTTGATTTTGTTGAACAGTTATCTCAAGTCTTGACTAATGTTTGAAAGGAGCCTTTTAATTAATGTCACTCAGTTGATTTGTGCTTCTTGTGACCTTATCGCTTTTAGTGTTGCATATTCAGTGAGTTGTCGCTGGAGATTCGCGTTCATTTGTCAAATCCTTTTAGAGTTGACAATCAAATTTCTTTTTTAGCTGCATGCAGGGTTGCCAGATTATTTCGACTGGATTATCGTACATGAGCCTTAAAATTGTCGTTTTCAACCAAAATTATCGTACACAGTTCAAAATAATTATTAGGGAGTTACATGATTGACTAACTTCAAAATATTTTAGTATAATTGTTTAATTAAACACACATTTGTATATACCTAAGGTATGTATATCATACATCGTACTGGACCTAAAATAATCGTATTTATGTACGATAGTTATCGTACGAATGGCAGTCCTGGCTGCATGTTTGTTCCATTCAATGTTGTAGGTTGGCCGGGACAACAGCCACCCGTCGATATGCTACCGCTAGAGAGTTATGGGGTCCTTTGACTGGCCAGATAGTACTGCATTGGATTCTTCTTTCTGGTTACGGTTCATTTTCTATTTGCCTACATATACACCGAATAGTCTGGCCCATTCTTTCCACATTATCCTTTGTGCTCTTAAACCTGAGAACACTGTTCACCAAACAATTCTTCTTCACCCAAGGGGTTAACTACTACGCTGTTATTGTTCAGTGGCTACTTTCCTCTTGCAAAGGTTAGAAGAGACTTTAGCTTAGGTAAGCAGCTCTTCTAGGAAAAGGACACTCCCAAATCAAACCATTGTTCTCTAGTCTTGGGTAATGCCATAGCCTCTGTACCATGGTCGGTCACTGTCTTGCATGTTTGTTCCATTCAATTCTTTGCTCAAGGGGTCAACTGCTGCACTGTCACTGTTAGTGTGGCTGCTTTCCTTTTGGCAAGGGTAGAAGAGACTCTTTAGATATGGTAAGCACCTCTTTTAGGAGAAGGACACTCCCAAATTAAACCATTGTTCTCTAGTCTTGGGCAGTGCCACAGCCTCTGTACCATGGTCTTCCACTGTCGTGGAGTGGAGTTCTCTTGCTTGAGGTTACACTTGGGAACACTATTCTATTTTTTTTTTTTTTTAATGAAGGATATGTTTTATTGTTGTTACTGTTCTTAAAATATTTCATTTTCATTTTAATTGTTCGTTACATCTCTTGTAGTTTATTTATTCATTTCCTTATTTCCTTTCCTCACTCAGTTATTTTTCCTTGTTGGGGCCCATGGGCTTACACCACGTTATGTTGATCGTTTCATTCGTTTCGGTGGTCTGAGATGTGCCTGTGCTTATATGGCATCACGTATATGACGTCACAATGAAAGTCTGTCTTTAACGTTAGTAACTTGTAAGGAGGAATATATAAAGCGCTATGTTCTTAAGAGTTATTATTAGGGTACAAATCTGTGCCGATTATCTTGTGCATTTCCTCGTTGTGTATTTTCTTTTGCATACAAACATTCATGTGTATACGTCTGAGTGAGTTATATTATTATTATTATTATTATTATTATTACTTGCTAAGTTACAACCCTAGTTGGAAAAGCAGGATGCTATAAGCCAAGGGCCCCTAACAAGGAAAATAGCCCAGTGAGAAAGGAAATAAGGAAAAATTAAATTAAGAACATTAGCAATAATAAGATAAATATTTCCTATATAAACTATAACAACTATAACAAAACAAGAGGAAGAGAATTTAGATAGAATAGTGTTCCCGAGTGTGCCCTCAAGCAAGAGAACTAGTATATCTTCGGAGAGTCCATTTGCTCTTGGGTAGAGCGAATAAGTTTGTTTAGAAAGTTTTTATGATCTTGTCTAACTTATTCTTGAATCCGTTAACCTTATTAGTGTTTATTGCATCCGGGGAAAATCTCATTGTTTATACTGTATATGACAGATCTATTTTCACGTTGTTACTGATCTTAAGATATTTCTATATTGTTATTCATTACTTCTTAAAGCTTATATAGTTTAATTCCTTAATTCCTTATATATTTTGACTGGATTCCCTGTTGGAGCCCTTAAATGGCTTATAGCATCCTGCTGTTCCAACTAGGACTGTAGCTTAGCAAGTAATGATAATGATGATAATTTGCCATTTGGTGCGTGAAGATCATACCATATTGGTTTTAAGGTTTAAAGACCGTCCTTGAATGGCAGAGACAAGGGACAGTGCCATTGCCCTATCAAGCAGGACAATGCCCTAGAGACTGACCATATTACATTTGATCAGCGCCCAAGCGCCCCTTTCTACCCAAGTTAGGACCAAGTAGGGGAAGGCAATAGCTGCTGATGATTCAGCAGATAGACCTATAGGGTCCGCCAAACCCCCCATCCTTAGCTCACAAGGATGAGGAGGATGCAGGGATCAAAGAAACTAACGAATCTGAGCGGGACTCGAACCCCAGTCTGGTGTTCACCAGTCAGGGACGTTATCACATCGGCTACCATCTTATTAATACCACAGAGAGAGAGAGAGAGAGAGAGAGAGAGAGAGAGAGAGAGAGAGAGACTATCAAAGGAACACTTTAATGATCTGGTGTTGGACAGAGCTACCAAAACAATTATTATTATTATTATCATTATTATTATTATTATTATTATTATTATTATTATTATTATTGTTGTTGTTGTTATTATTATTATTCAAACTGCTACTACTTTTAAACTACTACTTTACTTCATTATAAAATAGTTATTGAGAGAGAGAGAGAGAGAGAGAGAGAGAGAGAGAGAGAGAGAGAGAGACTCGTGTCTATGGTCATGCAAATTCAACTAAAATTCAATTCGAACTTAGCGTAGCCTTATTTTTTTATATACATATATGGGTTGTGCGTGGTTGAATGGATGTTGCAATCTCATTATTTCCATGTTAGCGATACTCGAGGCTTGTCCGTGTGTGTCAGAGACAAGTTGAGACCGAGCGTTAAAAGGATGTAAGTGACATGTTTAGCTGTGTTTTGTTGCTCGTTGGTGCGAGGAGAGGATCTTGGGCGAACATTGCTAAGTGATTTTTTTGTTGTTGTTATCAACATTTTAGTTTTTAAGTTTTTTTTTATCACTAATTTCGAGTCTTTTTGTTTTTATTATTATTACTATTGGGAACACTGCCAAGTGATTTTTTTGTTGTTATCAACATTTTAGTTTTTAGTTTTTTTTTTTTTTATCACCAATTTCGAGTCTTATTGTTTTTATTATTATTACTATTTTCATATTTTTGTTGTATCATTATCACCAATTTCAAATTTTTATTATTTTATTATTATAATATTTTTGTTGTATTATTATCTCAAATTTCGAGTCTTTTTGTTTTTATTATTATTACTATTTTCATATTTTTGTTGTATCATTATCACCAATTTCAAGTTTTTATTATTTTATTATTATAACATTTTTGTTGTATTATTACATCAAATTTCGAGTCTTTTTGTTTTTATTATTACTATTTTCATATTTTTGTTGTATCTTTATCACCAATTTCAAGTTTTTATTATTTTATTATTATAATATTTTTGTTGTATTATTATCTCAAATTTCGAGTCTTCTTTTGTTTTTATTGTTGTTAATATTTTCGTATTTTTATTGTATTATTATCACCATTTTCGAGTCTTTTTATGTTACTAGTTTCGAGTCTTATTTGTCTATTATTACTATTTTTGTCTTTTTGTTTTTATTTTATCATCATTTTCGAGTCTTTTTAGTATTACTATTTTCAATTCTTTGTTTTTATTAATATGTACTACTGTTTTTGCGTTTTTGTTTTATTTTTATCAACTATTTTCGAGGTTTATTGTTATTACTATTTTCGAGTCTTTTGTTTTTATTATCTCCATTTTTGAGTCTTTTTGTTTTATTATTAATCATATTTTCGAGTAATTTTTTATTATTACTACTTCTTTCCAAGAAAGACTTACTTCAATCTAGTCTATCCACTATTCTTATAAGACCATATTCTGCTTTTCTGAACTTCAGCCTTTATCTCCTCTTTCCTCTTTACATTTCCTTCCTCTCCTTGACAACATCTCCTCACGAGCACATTATCAACCCCCCCCCCCCCTTCTCTTCTTCCTTCATTTATTCCCATTTTTACCCTCCCATGTATAGGACATCTCAAGGTTCCATTTTTTTTTGTCTCCTACGGAGTTGATGTCTCGTAGGGGGAGGGTTTATAGTAACTGCATCAAGTCATGCGTGAGAGAGAGAGAGAGAGAGAGAGAGAGAGAGAGAGAGAGAGAGAGAGAGAGAGAGATTGGATTTTTTATGACTAGCGTATCCGGCTTTTCGATAGGAAGTGCTATATGAAATTGTCGGTATTCCAAATACTTTTGAATTATCTGTCAGAGAATATTATATCATCTAATCTAAAAAAGTAGCGTTATTATTATTATTATTATTATTATTATTATTATTATTATTACTAGCTTAGCTACAACCCTAGTTTGAAAAGCAGGATGCTATAAGCCCAAGGACTCCGACAGAGGAAAATAGCCCATTGAGAAAAGAAATGAGGATATAAATAACCTACTAGAGAATGAATGAACAATTAAAATATAATATTTTAAGAACAGAAGCAACATTAAAAAAGAGAATTCATACGTAAAAATAAAAAGAAACTTGTATCATCCTGTCCAGTGTTGTTACATACTAGTCCATTTCTTTTAGCGATGCATATTTGCACCGACTCGCAGCGGTGTCCTTTTAGCTCGGAAAAGTTTCCGGATCGCTGATTGGTTGGACAAGATAATTCTAACCAATCA
>NC_090739.1:8391911-8394411 GCF_036898095.1 Palaemon carinicauda
GCAAGGTAACATTAATTTACATTTCTTAAATCGTAAAACTATTAGCTTCATATCGTATTTCACTACGATAAACAACAACTTAATCATAAATATATTAAATTCGACTCGTAATAAAAAAGTTTACGCCTGTCCCAACCAACTACTTTAACTCCCAATAACTATTGAGTTAATCTTCTCTTGTCTGTCATGTTCTTAAATGTTTGAAGGCCGCTCATGAATGTCAAAGGTAAGGGACAATGGCATTGTCCTAGCAAGCAGGACAATGCCCTAGAGACTGACCATGTGATCAGCACCCAAACACACTCTCAACCCAAACTAGACCCAGGCAGGGCCAGGAAATGGCTGCTATTGACTCAGCTAGTAGACCTATAGGCTCCCCCCCCCCCGCCCTAGCTCACAAGGATGGCGAGGGTGCAGTCAATAAATGAATTAACTAGTTTGAGCGGGACTCGAACCTCCGTCTGTCTTTCACCAGACAGAGACGTTATCAATAGGCCACAATAGCCCCTAGGGGAGGATGTGATTCGCAGAGGTTATGCATCAGTAGATCAAGTAATCAAAAGGCTGTCCTTGCTTCATTCAACTTTACATTACAGATACATTTGTTGATGTTAGAGAGAGATACTGTTTTTATTTTTTGATTGTTTATGTTGTACATGTACTGAAGGGGCAGTGAGTGTACATCTTTGATGAACTCCTTTTGCCTTTTGAGTGATATTTTCTTGGAATACGTTAGAGTTCCTTATTAATTTCAAAATGCAATTACTGGGTATTGGTTCCATTTTTGGACATAATATTCATAATTCGTAAACTTGAACTATAAATTAGGAAGTTGTAGCTAACATTTATCTTAATAACATGTATTAATGGTAGGAAATCCATTTAAAAGACTATATATATAAGCATACACTCACACACACACACACACACACACACATATATATATATATATATATATATATATATATATATATATATATATATATATATATATGTGTGTGTGTTTGTGTGTGTATATGTGTATTTGGGCAAAAAATGTTACACGTAATTTTCACTTAAGCTTAGGATTAAAATAACAAATTGAATTTTAATGAAATAGTACTTACAGCTGATCGTGTTCTTATGGTAATCTGTTATGAATATCTTTATATTTTAACCTCAATAAGTTGTTTCGCATCATTTACGTGACTGATTTGATCCGAAGGAACTGGAGTCATGTAAAGAAACCACTCGCGCATTAAATCCATTTTTGATAAGAAATATCGATTAATAGCAATAACGGCTAAACTATCTATTCTACAGAATAGTTGGAGCAAATGCTTTTTTGTTGACCAGGCGGACATGAGTCTTTTTATAGTTTATTTATGACATATTTGTTTTTGATATTGTTAATAGTTTATATATGACATGTCTGTTTTGACGTTGTTACTTTTTTTAGAATGATTTAATTGTTAATTGGTTCTCTTCATTTATTTATTTCCTTATTTCCTTTCCTCACTGGGCTATTTTTCCCTGTTGGCGCCCCTGGGCTTATAGCATCTTGCTTTTCCAACTAGGGTTGTAGCTTGGATAGTAATAATAATAATAATGTCATCTAACCGTTAAAGTGTAGAATCGTGACCGTTAATTCAACGCATTAACTTTTATCAGCCTCATCAAAGCCGAACGCTATGTATATCCCCACCTTCTTTACATTCTATTCCACCGCCATTATTAAATGGTTCCTCAGTTTTATGACTCCCGCCGAATCTGCATAGAGAAAGTGAATTTCGAACGTGTCTCTTTTAATAGTCATTAGGCCATTTCGAATTGCCCCGAAGCGCCCGAACAACGTTTTATTCCGCGGAAAACACTCCGAATATGTTTCTCCGGCTCGGGATGTTTTCGTCTGGAACGCGCATAAAAACCCGGATTTAATAAGTGTCCGTCGTGGTGCCTCCTGTGGAGTTTCTAACATTAGGAGGAGAATGTGACTTTGGAGATATTGTTATTGTTAGTATTTTTGATGTGTGAAGAATGTGTGGAGAATGTGACTGATATTATTATTGTTGTTGTTTTGATTAAGGGCGAAGAATGTGTGGTGAATGTGACTGTGGAGATATTGTTATTTTTATCATTGTTGATGGGTGAAGAATGTGTGGAGAATGTGACTTGTGATATTATTATTGTTTTTTTGATGATGGGCGATGAGTAATGTTTGGAGAATGTGACTGGAGATATTGTTATTATTGTTGTTGTTAATAGGTGAAGAATGTGTGGAGAACGTGACTTTGGGAATATTATTATTATTGTTGTTGTTGTTGATGGGCGAAGAATGTGTGGAGAATGTGACGGTGATATTATTATTATTATTATTATTATTATTGTTGTTGTAGTTATTTTGATGAGGGGCGAAGAATGTGTGGAGAATGTGACTGTTGATATATCATTATTGTTATCATTGGTGATGGGCGAGGAATGTGGTCGAGATATTGTTATTGTTATTATTGTTGATGTTGAT
>NC_090739.1:8399411-8416911 GCF_036898095.1 Palaemon carinicauda
ACGCTATGTATTACACACAACTTTGGCTGTGGGTAGAGATCAGAGAGACTTCCAACCAAGTGTCCTTACCTAGCGCAGATTGTAGGAATAAAAAGAATTGGACATAAAAGGGTTTGAAACCTTCCGATGAATTATTCTTAAAGAATGACAGTGTGATGCACTTTTCATTAACATTGGCTTTCGAGTACCACTTCACTCCAATTATTTTTTTCTCATCTCTCTCTCTCTCTCTCTCTCTCTCTCTTCTCTCTCTCTCTCTCTCTCTCTCTCTCTCTCTCTTTATTTCAATGTCTCTCTATCGTTGAATTAACGAACAAAACTCATAAAATACTTAATCAAGTACACATATTACCTTATTCAGTGTGAAATGTTCTCCTTTACATGACAACAGATTGAAAGAGTCTGTGAAGGATTTTTGGAAAACCAAATTAGAAATAAAAAAGGAATTCTAAAGGCTATCTAGTACAGCATTCTGAATCATTTAAAACGAATTTTCAGATCTAACTAACATACCCATTACAGTCAAAATTTTATGTTACGTTTTGTAATGGCATGTATGTACATGCTAGCCTTTTTTTACGCTTGTTTACTTTGCTTGCTTTTGGTTTTTATATCCATTTGCAAGTCTAAAAGTATTGTCATGATAAAATCACGGATTCCAGGTCTTTACAGCATGAGCGCTCCTATACGGGGTGCAAGGATCAGTAACGCCATATTTAGACAGTTTGTTCATCCAAGGATGACTCATCGGGCTGCCGCTTCATACATGGTTGGGAAAAATGGTAAAATTCTCCTCTCTCTCTCTCTCTCTCACTCTCTCTCCTCTCTCTCTCTCTCTCTCTCTCTCTCTCTCTCTCTCTCTCTCTCTCTCTCTTTCAGAACCTTATGGTCAGGCCATGCGAAAATATTTGTGAAGTAAATGCCGTTGTTATTGATATTTTCAAGTTAATCTCTCTCTCTCTCTCTCTCTCTCTCTCTCTCTCTCTCTCTCTCTCTCTCTCTCTCTCTCTCTCTCTCAGAACCTTATGGTCAGGCCATGCGAAAAATATTCTGTGGAGTAAATATCGTTGTTATTGATATTTTCAAGTTAATCTCTCTCTCTCTCTCTCTCTCTCTCTCTCTCTCTCTCTCTCTCTCTCTTGAGAACCTTATGGTCAGGCCATGCGAAAATATTCTGTGAAGTAAATGCCGTTGTTAATTGTATTTTCAAGTTACTGAAATTTATAATTCTTAATAAATACATAACTATTTTGTCAAACAACCTTGGAAATCGCCTTACTGTATCCTGGACCAAGATTAGATACAGCCACATGTTATTTATATATTTCGTAATGTACTCGGACATTGTGTTAACTAATACCATAGCATTGTAATAAGATAATGAATGCGCCAGTCAAGTCTGATTATTGTTACTCCAGAAGTTTATTGTAGAGTATAGAAAACCTGTTCCATCATAGGAGGTCTTGTGGTCAGTCTTTGGTCAGCTACCTTTTTTTTTTTCTTTCTTTCTTTCTCGTATCTCGCGATCGTATTATGACAGGTGTTACGCTATGGATGGTCGTCGACTCCGTAAGATGTGTTTTAGAGTTGTGAAAGTATTGGAATTCTTCTTATGTAAGTTTGAGTGGTGATGATGATGAGAGTTATGAGGGGTGGAATATTTGCATTATTATCTGTTTTTTTTTTTTTTTTTTTTTTTTTTTTTTTTTTTGTTCAATAAAGATGAAGTATGTAGTAGCTTTTTTGGATCGTTTAAAGGTTTAAAGGCTACCATTAGTGGCAGAGGCAAGGGGCAGTGACATCGCCCTATCGAGCAGGACAATGCCCTAGAGACTGACCATATATACTTATGATCAGCTCCCAGACCCCCTCACGACCCAAGCTAGAACCAAGGAATGCCGGGCAATGGCTGCTGATGACTCAGCAGATAGACCTATAGGCTCCCCCCAAATCCCCCATCCGTTGCTCACAATGATGGTGAGGTTGCAGCGACCAAAGAAAATAACGAATTTGACAAAATACAATCACTGTTTTTAGTCTTAAATTGAGATAAATATGCATTACTGGAATTGGGAAAATTGGGACATAAGGATTTCACAGACTTATTCCTGATCTAGTTTTATTCTAGATAAGTGGTTCCCAATCTTCTTCTTCTTCTTCTTCTTCTTCTTTTTTTGACTTCCAGATAGAGTCCTTGTACTCCCTCATCCATGAAACATAATAAACAACGTATTAGGGCTATGCTTTCTTTTATAACTCTAATATCAATTTTATTATCTGTAAATATCATACGACTTCCTTTCCATTAGTGTTTATGACATGTGTTTTGTCATTAATTTGCCTTCCCAAGCAAGGTGTTCCCAAGGGGGCCGGTTCCAACCTATTTGTGTAGTAACGTATTGTGGTATACTATTTTGTATCAACATCATAAGTCACTATGAAATGTGCTGCTCTGAAACTGAGAGGTAGAGCGTGCTCTGTGAACCTGTAAATAGTCAGACCCTTTGGAACCAACGACTCTGGAAGAAAAAGACCCCAGAAAGTAATTGGCAGTATCGCGTTGCCCCTGGACGTGGCTGCCCTTGATATGTCAGAAATTCTGAGACCGTAATCACACACACACCGATTTCTTTGGATATCTTTAGAAGTATAATTGCCTTTTCAATTTTTTTTCTTCTGATTTTTAAGATTTTTACCTCCGCCAACGAAGTTGGAAGGAGGTTATGTTTTCGCCCCTGTTTGTATGTTTGTAATTTGTGTGGGTTTTTGTTTGTGAATAGCTTCCTGACTACACTTTTTACCTCCGCCATCGAAGTTGGTAGGAGGTTATGTTTTCGCCCCTGTTTGTATGTTTGTAATTTTTGTGTGTTTTTGTTTGTGCACAGCTTCCTGACTACATTTTTAATCGTAGAGTAATGCAAATTGCAGGGATTAACTGTTATGTAAAAAGCTGGAAATGATTAAATTTTGGAAGGTCAAGGTCACGGTCAAGCAAAAATGTTTAGGATTTTTTACGCTGGTGATATCCAATCATGGTTTGTTTTGTGATTTCTGGTGTAATTTATCGGTATGAAGTGCTGTTTTATGCCAACTTATTGCTGTTGATTTTTTTTATATAAATATTTGGTTGAAATATTTACTTTTTACATTGTTCATCGGATGACTGATGTTCAAAAGGAGCTATTTATGCAAACAATTAAGATTGTTATTGATTGCTATTTTTCCCTATTGGAGCCCTTGGGCTTATAGCATCTTGCTTTTCCAACTAGGGTTGTAGCTTCGCTAGTGATAATAATAATAATAATGATGATAATAATAATAATAATAATAATAATAATAATAATAAACACTATTAAATTGTTTACTTTTTCCATTGTTCGTCGGACGACTGATGTTGAAGAAAAGCTATTTTATACAAACAATCTAGATTATTATTATTATTATTATTATTATTATTACTACTACTACTACTACTTGCTAAGCTACAACCCTAGTTGGAAAAGCAAGATGCTATAAGCCCAAGGGCTCCAAGAGGGAAAATACCTCAGTGAGATAAGGAAATAAGAAAATAAATAAACTACAAGTAAATTAATTAACAATCAAAATAGGATATTTTATGAACAGTAACAACATTGAAATCGTTCTTTCATATATAAACTAATGTAACTTGAAAAACAACAGGAAGAGAAATAACATAGAATAGTGGCCCGAGTGTACCCTCAAGCAAGAGAACTCTACACTAAGACAGTTTTTGCATTGTTCATTGGGAGAAGTACTCACTGAAGTTAAGGGTTTCATCTATACCGTTTTCGAAATATCATCCCATTTAATATTTGATTTCCCTTGTGGTCGGAAGAGTATATTTCATGCAAACAGTTAGATTATTATTGATTTCTATATAAACAATTGATTGAATTGATTACTTTTTTCATTATTCTTTGGGAAAAGTATTCCATGAAATTAAGGGTTTCATCCATACCCCTTTCTAGATAGCATCCCATTTAATATTTGACTTTCCTTTTGGTCGGAGGAGTATATTTTATGCAAACAGTTACGACTATTATTGATTTACTTTTTGCATTGTTTATTGCGAAAAGTATTCCCTGAAGTTGAAGGGTTTCATCCATACCCCTTTCTAGATAGCATCCCATTTAATATTTGACTTTCCTTTTGGTCGGAGGAGTATATTTTATGCAAACAGTTACGACTATTATTGATTTACTTTTTGCATTGTTTATTGCGAAAAGTATTCCCTGAAGTTGAAGGGTTTCATCCATACCCCTTTCTAGATATCATCATCCCATTTAAGATTTGATTTCCCTTGTGGTCGGAAGAGTATAATTTATGGAAATAGTTACGATTATTATTGATTCCTATATAAACAATTGATTGAATTAATTACTTTTTGCAATGTTTATTGGAAAAACTACCCATCATCCTATATAAGATTTGATTTCCCTTGTGGTCAAAAGAGTATTATCGGAAAGGTTTCTAAAAAGGTTACGGCATCATGGCTTTGCACCAGAATTGCAAATGGTTTCCTTTGTCCTTGCTTCTTTATTGTACTATGACTGTTCTTGTGGTTTCCGGTCAGGGAGACATGGGAGGGTTTTATTATATTCATTCTACGGTAACAATGGAATAGTAGCTGAGGGAAATGGTGACTCGTATTTTTTACAATACTTGTTGAACAAAAAATATTTTTTTTTTTTTTTTTTTTTTGGTTGTATATCCTTGCTTAACAGCTATTTTGTGTGAGATTAAACAACAAGCAATGGACTTTTTATTATTATTATTATTATTATTATTATTATTATTATTATTATTATTATTATTATTATTATTATTTTTATTTGGGCACAATAGGGTAATGTTATTGTAGTTTTTGATAAATTCCTGTATGAAATAATTACTTGAAAAGTCGATTATGAGTATTCAGTAATGCATCTGACAATTCTTAAAGCTTTTTCAAAGGAAATTTCAACGATGCATACGGCAGTGAGCCATAAGATCTCTCTCTCTCTCTCTCTCTCTCTCTCTCTCTCTCTCTCTCAACATTATGTAAGGTGCTTACTTGATTTTCTCTTTCATTATCAAAGGAAAATTCAACGATGCATACGGCAGCGAGCCTTGGCGTCTCTCTCTCTCTCTCTCTCTCTCTCTCTCTCTCTCTCTAGCATTATGTATTGTGATACTCGAATGTTTTCCTTATCCGCACTAGCCCATTAGCCAATGAAAATGCTCGATCTTTCGTGGTAAGATATATGATTACATTGACTTTACCTATTATTTAAGATTATATCGCATCTGTTGTTACTGTTACTGATAATAGAGATATTGATATCACCAATAATAAAGATGAAAAGTGTTAGGTATTAAAATGATCAATTTTGATGCTATAATTTTGTTGTTACAAATGATCACGATGATTGTAATACGTTGTGTGTGGAGATACGATTGAAATGTGTATTTGTGGAGATACGCTTGCAATGCGTCGTTTTTGGAGATAAGATTATAATACGTCGTTTTTGGAGATACAATTGCAATGCTATATTTTTGGAGATACGATTGCAATATATTGTGTACGAAGATACGATTGCAATGCGTTATTTATGGGGATATGATTGCAATGCGTTATTTATGGGGATATGATTGCAATGCGTTATTTATGGGGATATGATTGCAATGCGTTATTTATGGGGATATGATTGCAATGCGTTATTTATGGGGATACGATTGTAATGCATCGTTTCTGTAAATACGATTATAATACGTCGCTTTTGGAGATACGATTGCAATGCGATATTTATGGAGATACTATTGCAATATATTGTGTACGAAGATACGATTGCAATGCGTTGTTGTGGAGACAAGATTGTAATACGTCGTTTATGGAGATACGTTTGCAATGCATTATTTGTGTAGATATGATTGCAATGCGTTATTTGTGTAAATAAGATTGCAATGCGTTATTTGTGGAGATACGATTGCAATATGTTGTTTACGAAGATAACATTGCAGTGCGTTGTCTATAGAAATACGAGAGATCCATTGTGAAGTCTACTAGTAATTCGGGATATTTGTTATAAACAGTTAACTTACTACTTTCATTTCTGCTCGGTTATAAATGCATTAAAATAGCGCTTTTAAAACTCATACACATTGTTCTTTGTTGAGATGCAATTGCAGTGCGTTGTCTATAGAAATACGAGAGATGCATGGTGAAGTTAACAGTAATTCGGGATATTTATTATAAACAATTAACTTACTACTTTCATTTCTGCTTGGTTATAAATGCATTAAAATAGCGCTTTTAAAACTCAAACACACTTCGCATTGAACGATCTCACGTCATGTTCTGGCGCCGCGATTGCATGCATAGTTTTGAGTGCATTCACATTTTCGGAGAGTCACATTGTAATGCAAATGCAATACAAATGCACAAGTGGCACTTGGAGATGGTAAGGATACGAACTCGTTCTGTCAGTTTTCCTTAAATGGCTCAAGTGAACGAAGTGACTCATTCCTTGTTACTACGACGCCCTTATCCAACGGGTCACACTGTGTTTTAGGGAGTCTCTCTCTCTCTCTCTCTCTCTCTCTCTCTCTCTCTCTGCTAATTTAATTGAACATTATTCTGATAAAATCTATTGGCAAATCTTGGCCAATACTAGAAATAAATTTCATTGTTTATTTTTTATGGTGTTATTGTGTATGTATGTGTATATATATTATATATATATATATGTATGTATATATATGTATATATATATATACATATCGTGTGTATATATATATATATTATATATCATCATCTTCGTGATCATCATACCCTCCTACGCTTATTGACGCAAAGGGCCTCGGTAAGTTTTCGCCAGTCGTCTCTATCTTGAGCTTTCAAATCAATACTTCATTCATCATCATCATCTACTTCGCGTTTCATAGTCCTCAGCCATATAGTTCTGGGTCTTCCAACTCTTCTGGTGCCTATGTGAGTGTGTGTATGTGTATATATATATATATATATATATATATTTGTTCCAATACGAATACTTACCTCGAACTACTTTCTTATGCTTGTAAATGTTCATTAATAATATATGCCCATTTTTGTATTTTCACGAACTCTCAATGTCCATTGATTATTTATATAGAAGTTCTTACCACTATATAGAAACTCCCAACACCTGTAAAAAAAAGTCTAAAAGTAATAAAGTAAGTTTTATACCATCCAATAAAAGTTTTCCCTTATATAAGAAACTATCACGTACAGTAGTCCTCGCGTTAAATGACCACCTGTTTGCAGGAGGAGGAGGAGGAGGGAGGCAGGCTGGCAGGAAGGGTAGAAGGGAGACAGGGATTTTCTATTTGACTTTCCCTCCTTCGGGAAATGAGTTGGGAAAGGAAAAAAAAAATTATGGTGGATCTCGAATGAAAGTTCTCTGTTAATTGGTGTCGAGTGGGAGAGGAAAAACATGTGTTTATTAACTGTGACGTTGTGTTCATTCGTTTGTTTGTTTCTTTTGTTTTACTATAAGTCAAGGGTATGTATGCGGTTTCATGATCTTGATATGGGAAAAGCAAGTGTTATACATACATACACACATATGTATATATATATATATATATATATATAATACACATATATATATGTATATTTATATGTATTATATATACATATATATATGTATTACATATATATATATATATATATATAACCCTCGTCTTTTTAATACCAAGATTTCCTTTAACAATATCTTGATCTATAGCAAAATCAGCTGCCAGTCACTATCGCATTTATTCACACAATCAAACGAAATGAGTTGATGTAAAGGGAATATTATCCAGATCTGTATCATCCTCATGAGAAATTTTTCGTCCATAAACGTGTCCAGTTGTTACAGCACTGACCTGATGATAAAAGTCATGGAATGCAGAAGTAGGGGTGTGTGAAATGCCTTTGATCTGATATCCTTAAAAAAAAAAAAAAAAAAATTGGTCAAGAGTATCAATTGTCGTATGAGTCTTTTTATAGTTTATTTATGACATATTTGTTTTTGATGTTGTTTATAGTTTATATGTGACATGTCTGTTTTGACGTTGTTACTTTTTTTAGAACGATTTATTGTTAATTTGTTCTCTTCATTTATTTATTTCCTTTCCTCACTGGGCTATTTTTCCCTGTTGGAGCCCCTGGGCTTATAGCATCTTGCTTTTCCAACTAGGGTTGTAGCTTGGATAGTAATAATAATAATGTAAATATCGGGTCTTTTCTGGTTGGATGTCGTAAACAGTGACCTTTGATTTCGTAACGCCTGTTATATAAAAAATCTTTCTGTAACGCCTTTCGTATAATAAAAATCATTATGAATATATATTTACAAAAAGAAAAGGCGGTAATCTATTAGTTCATACGGCTTTTAGGAATAGGTGAGAAAAACTGCTTTTCGGTGGAATTGCCTTGCAAGTATATAGTATGAAACCCTTTTGCCTCATTTACTTCTTCACTGAATTTAAAGAATGAAATTCATATCATTTAATGATAAGTTTACTCAAAGTTTAGTCGAATTCATTTAATGTGGTCTTCAAAATTTTTATTGTTAATGGGAAATGTTTTGCCTTAATGTAGGTTTTCCTTACAAAGCTGATGGTAACTTGAAGCCTGTTAACCGTTGTATCAGTACTATTCAGTAGCCCGGATATTTCATTATTATTATAGATTGTTTTAACATGTTTATTATGTCAATCCAATCTGATTAGAGAGTGTTTGATGTTGTCACTGTTCTTGAAATAATTTATTTTAATTTTTTCATTACTTCTCTTGTATTTTATTTCCTTTTCTCAATGGGCTAATTTTCCTTGTTGGAATCCTTGGGCATAGCATCCCATTTTTCCAACTACGGCTATAGCTTTCCTAGTAATAATAATAATAATAATAATAATAATAATAATAATAATAATACTGAGGTACACACTCACTTTCCGAACAGCACATTTCATAATCCTCTATCGTGTTGATATTAAAATATACCAGAATACTTTACTGCACTAAAACGTTGACAATGAAGAATGATAACGGTTATCATATACAAAGAATGATTACAGAACGCACAGCCATGTTATTATTCGAGCCAAATCATTACGCAACTTCCCTAGATCACGAAGAACAATACCAAACTCAAGAACAATAATAATTCCCCTTCACATACATTTTTATTTTTTTATTTCAAATAACAATCTACTTTTTTTTATAGGGGGGAAAGAAAATGAGTTTGCCTTATGGGAAAAGGCTGGTGAGAGCGAGAGTTATTGGCGCTCACCACAAAACTTTCTCTTTCGAGACACGTAATGGCTCTGTCGGATAATAATATCACTTCTCCTCCCTCAGGTTCCCCGTATTGTTTGCTCCCCGTCTCTCTCTCTCTCTCTCTCTCTCTCTCTCTCTCTCCCCCCGTATTCCACTTGTCATCTGTTAGCGCGTATTCATACAACACATAAAACGAAATTTGATTGGAGAGAGAGAGAGAGAGAGAGAGAGAGAGAGAGAGAGAGAGAGCAGACATATGTAACTTTAAGTTGGTAAATAATTTTTTGAGAAGAGAGCGAGAACATATGTAACTTTGAACTTGGTAAATCAGCATATGTAACTCTAAACTTGATAAATATAGTTTCGTAAAGAGAGAGAGAGTATTTGTAACTTTGAACTTGAATATATATTTTATTGAGAGAGAGAGAGAGAGAGAGAGAGAGAGAGAGAGAGAGCCCATTGGCATATGTAACTTTGAATTTGTTCAAGATTATTTTTTTTTTTTTGAGAAGTTCGAGAGAGAATCGTTAATGACAAAGAAGACAAGACATATTTCTCATTATTTTTTTTTTTGAGAAGTTGATGGAGAGAGAATCTTTAAAGGGAATGACGACAAAATTTATTTTTAGAGAATCTTGATAACACCGAGTGCAGCACCCTCATCAGCTGGTTTAACTTTTCCATTAATTGCGCCAGCAATGTGAAAGCTCGTAAACATGTCCCCACCTAACTTGCTCGTATGTCAAATGAACAGAGAGAGAGAGAGAGAGAGTAAATTTTTCTCAAATGCCTTTTATCGTGATCCAGTGTTGAGTGTTTTTTCTGCATTGTGCACACACATACACACGCGCGCACGCACACACTCACAGAGAGAGAGAGAGAGGAGAGAGAGAGAGAGAGAGCGCCTGCATTTTTCTCAAATGCCTTTTATCGTGATCCAGTGTTAGAGAGAGAGAGAGAGAGAGAGAGAGAGAGAGAGCGCAAAATCCTCCATTTTTCGCATGCCCTTTATCGTGATCCAGGGCTGAGGTTGTTTGCAATGTACAGAGAGAGAGAGAGAGAGAGAGAGAGAGAGAGAGAGCGCACAAAATCCTCCATTTTTTCGCGATGCCCTTTATCGTGATCCAGGGCTGAGGTTGTTTGCAATGTACAGAGAGAGAGAGAGAGAGAGAGAGAGAGAGAGAGAGAGCGCACAAAATCCTCCATTTTTCGCATGCCCTTTATCGTGATCCAGGGTTGAGGTTGTTTGCAATGTACAGAGAGAGAGAGAGAGAGAGAGGAGAGAGAGAGAGAGCGCGCACAAAAATCCTCCATTTTTTCGCATGCCCTTTATCGTGATCCAGGGCTGAGGTTGTTTGCAATGTACAGAGAGAGAGAGAGAGAGAGAGAGAGAGAGAGAGAGAGAGAGAAAGAGAGAGAGAGAGCAAAATCCTCCTCCATTTTTCGCATGCCCTTTATCGTGATCCAGGGCTGAGGTTTTTTGCAATGTACAGAGAGAGAGAGAGAGAGAGAGAGAGAGATGAGAGAGAGAGAGAGCACAAAATCCTCCATTTTTCGCATGCCCTTTATCGTGATCCAGGGCTGGGGTTTTTTTGTAATGTGAGAGAGAGAGAGAGAGAGAGAGAGAGAGAGAGAGTAAATTTTCTCAAATGCCTTCTATCTTGATCCAGTGGTGTTTTTTCTGCATTTTGCACACACACAGCCTGCATTTTTCTCAAATGCCTTTATCGTGATCCAGTGTTGAGAGAGAGAGAGAGAGAGAGAGAGAGTAAATTTTCTCAAATTGCCTTCTATCTTGATCCAGTGGTGTTTTTTTTTCTGCATTTTGCACACACACAGCCTGCATTTTTCTCAAATGCCTTTTGATCGTGATCCAGTGTTGAGAGAGAGGAGAGAGAGAGAGAGAGAGATGAGAGAGAGAGAGCGCAGACAAAAATCCTCCATTTTTCGCATGCCCTTTATCGTGAATCCTAGGGCTGAGGTTTTTTGCAACGTACAGAGAGAGAGAGAGAGAGAGAGAGAGAGAGAAGAGAGAGAGAGAGAGAAACCTACATTTTCTCAAATGCCTTCTATCGTGATCCAGTACACATTTTTTTGCAATGTGCAGAAGCATTTGCTCCTTTTTACATGTGGCCTTTTGCGCGCTTTCTCACTTTCCCTGAGTGTTTATGGCCTGTGGGATCCGAATGAAAACGAAGGTAATGCGCTTGTTATGGCTGTCCGGATCGTCATGTGTCATCTATATCAAGAGTAATTGTTGTTCTCTGAGGTTTATATGACCGTTTAAGGCATATCGCGTTTCCTTTCGGCAATTATTTTGCACTAGTGTATAATGGTGGAATGAATATTTTTGCAGACACACTTTTTTTTTTTCATGTGCGAGACGTTTTTTTTTTTTATATAGTATCATTTTCTCTTAATGGAAGAAACAAATGACAAAGGGAAATTTATTTGTAACGTATTTGACTTTTAACTCGGAATTATATTTTGGTTTGTATGATTTTAATGGACGAAGAAAAAATGGCAAATAGAAATTTAAATGTGATTTTTTTTTGACGTTTAAGGCATATCTTGTTTTCCTTCGGCAATTATTTTGCACTGGTGTATAATGGTGAAATGAATGTTTCTGCAGACTTTTTTTTTTTTTTTCATGTGCGAGAAGTTTTTTTGTTTTATATAGTATTATTTTTTCTTAATGGAAGAAACAAATGACAAAGGGAAATTTATGTGTAGCGTATTTGACTTTTGACTGTCGGAATTATTTTTTGGTTTGTATATTTTTCATGGACGAAAAAGACATGGCAAATAGAAATTTAAATGTGAATTTTTTTTGAATTTTGAACATTCGAATAATTACCTTTATGTTTTTTAATGGGAGAAACCCTGGCAAATGGAAATTTATCTTAAATATTTTGAATGTTAACTCAATATTTACCTTTATGTATTTAATAGAAGAAAATAATTTAGCAAAGGGAAATTTTTCAGTAAATTATTTGACTTTTGACCGTCAAAATAATTACCTATTATGTTTTTTTAATAAAAAAAAAAAAAACGTAGTAAATGAAAATTGATCTGTGAATATTTGATTTTCGACCATCAGAATACTTAACGTTCTGTAATATGTTTAGTCATTATCTCCAACTTTTCAGTGGCGCCTGTTTAGCTCATCGACTATGTAAGAGTTCAGACGCCCACTATGGTACATTGCTCAGTTACGTAACCTGTGAAAAGTCTCCTTTAAGGGTCAATATCTTGATTAATACTTAGATCCATGGTTGCCAGGTTGGCCTTCTTTCAGGCCAAAAACCTAAAGTTTGTCCTTTTTCAAAAATTGTTGGGCCTTTAGTAATATCACGAAAACAGGTTGTCCTCAAATGCTATATTTTTGTTTTTTTTTCATTAATGGGTTGGCCTTTTCAAGCTGCTGTTGATTAAAGTTGGCCTTTTCTCATTTAGAAAACCTGGCAACCCTGCTTGAAGTTAGATCGTGATTTGGGACTCTCTGACAGCTTATTATCATGGGAACGAAGGAGCACCTTGAACAAGGTTGTAAGCAAAAGTGTGATGACGAGGCTGCACGTATTAGCATTGTTTCGAACGTGGGTTTAGTACTGCCGAAAACAAAGGAGTCATAATTAGATGTTATGCAATTTACTATAATCATAGATTGACTGTGTGCCCACTTTGATACGTCCTTTCTGAGTTGGGGTACCTTAACGTGGTGAAAAGGGCTATTGTATCCATGATCAGCAATGGTGTACTAGGCAGGGACGCCCATACTAGGTTGGTTTTGCTGTTAGGGATCAGTCTAAAGTTTCCCACCATCGCCTATCCGCAGTGGCAAGCGTGGCGATGAAAATGACTTGATCTAAAACTTGAATAAGGACATGGCTGAGGTCTTTGTCCTACAAAGGACTAAAAACAGCTGCATTTGTTTTTGCTGTTCTTGAGAGATGAGAGAGAGAGAGAGAGAGAGAGAGGGGCGACTAGATTGAAGTATATGAAAGTATACCTTATAAGGGAGAAGCTCTAACATTAGATGATTTAAAAACTTGATGATAGGTTATGTGTGAAATAAAGAGGGCCGGAAAGGTAGGTAGGCTATGATAGGGGCTCTTCCCTGAGAGAGAGAGAGAGAGAGAGAGAGAGAGAGAGGAAGTCGGCTATCAACGTTTGAGTTACGAAGTTCGTTTTCGATGAGAGTGGTGAGGTGTATGCTCACTGCCGTGTATTTTTTCCCGTCGAAGTTAACTATTGGCTGCTATAAGAGGGGCCGGAGGCCACGAGCAATTTTAAGCTCCATTATAGTAGTGGTTTCAGTTCCACCTCTGTTTACTCTCAGTTTTCTTTACTTTCCTGTGTAGTGGTTATGTTGACTTTTTTTTTTTTTAATTTCTCGTTATAATGAGTGATTAATTACTAGGTAATAAGGAAAGGAAATAGCGGTTAATTATTATTATTATTATTATTATTATTATTATTATTATTATTATATTATTAGCTAAGCCACATCCCTAGTTGGAAAAGCTGGGTGTCCACAGCCTTTATAACGTTTACTACACTGCTTTCAGAAGGCCTAACTCACTGGCAGTTCTTTACTCACGCAGCCTGTACATTGTTTATAACGTTTCGATGCTATAAGCCTAAGAGCTCCAACAAGGAAAATAGCCCAGCGAGGGAAAGAAATAAGGAGATAAACTATATATGAAAAGTAATAAGCAATTATTATGAGGGAATGCACGGTCATGAGCAAATAACAAATATGTAATTCAGTGAATAATAAAGGCAATGTAATTATTTGCAGGTAACAGAGCAATGTCAGCCATAAACAAGCTGTCAGAAGTAACAGCGATGACATTTTCTTATTTCATCTCGTCAACTGGTCCTATCATAATGATTAGTAACCTATTGGAAACTTATTAAATGTTAAAGATACGGTCTGAACAAAGATCTGACACTGATTTAAGCCTTATGGAAGCGTAAACATTATAGAGACTGAGCAAATATCTGGCAGTATTTTTAGCCTTCTGGAAGAGTTGCAAATGTTATAGATGCTGTCTGGACAAAGATATGGTAATATTTTTAGCCTTCTTGAAGAGCTTTAAACGTTGTAAAGGCTGTCTGAGTAAAGATATGGCATTAATTTTAGCTTTCTTGAAGAGCTTTAAACGTTTAATAGGCTGAAATAAGTCTCTCTTTATAAAGTATGAAAGAAATATTTCAATATGGTTACTGCTTTTAAACCATTTCACATAGATTGTTTATTACTTTTCTTATATAGTTTATCTCCTTATTTCCTTCCCCCGCTGGGCTATTTTCCCTGTTGGAGCCCTTAGGCTTATAGAGGCTGTCTGAGCAAAGATATGGAAAGTATTTTAGCTTTCTGGAAGGGCTTTAAACGTTGTGGAGGCTGTCTGAGCAAGCGTTGTAAACGTTATAAAGGCTGTCTGAGCAAAGATATGGCATTAATTTGGCTTTAAACATTTAACAGGCTGAAATAAGTCTCTCTTTATAAAGTATGAAAGATATATTTCAATATGGTTACTGCTTTTAAACCATTTCACATTGATTGTTTATTACTTTTCTTATATAATTTATCTCCTCATTTCCTTCCCACGCTGGGCTATTTTCCCTGTTGGAGCCCATAGCTTATAGAGGCTGTCTGAGCAAAGATATGGAATAATTTTAGCTTTCTGGAAGAGCTTTAAACGTTGTGGAGTCTGTCTGAGTAGAGATCTGAGTGATTTAATCTTCTGGGAGATTTGTAAACGTTATGGAGGCAGTCTGGGCAAATATCAGAACAAATATCCAATTCACTGAATAAAAAGAACAATGTAGGTATTCGGAGGTAAACAAACAACAAGCTGTCAGAAGTAACAGCAGCAGCGAAGTCTTATATAACACATTGGAAGGAGCGGCCCTGTCGGATCCAACCCTTTCTGGTACTCCGTTGGACTGTCAGGTCTCCGCCCCCCCTTCATATATACTTCACATTTTGCAGCGGTTTGCATATTCATTAAAGCCTCATCCGGGTTCCTTCTACAATATAAATAATTATTGAGGGAACGCGTTCTCCTACCCCACTCCTTAAGAGCATAAATATCCTTTTTGACAGGACCCATTCTCTGGCTCCCACCGTGAGTATTTCCCACCACGCTAATGTTACAAGGAGAAGAGGGCAGCTGATATAGATAACACTTGTTTAGCCGTACCTCTTTGGATTTCTTTTTACTGGTATTGTGTATCGAAATTGATTTATTTACTTTGTATACACGTCATAGCTATCTACTATATATATATATGTATGTATGTATATATATATATATATTGCATATATATATTTATATATATATATATATATGCATATATATACAATATATATATATGTATATTATATATATACATATATATATATATGTATATTATATATACTACATATATATATCTATCTATCTATCTATATATATATATATATATATATATACATATATATATTTATATATATGTATGCATATATATAATAATAATAATCAATAATGAATAATAATAATAATAATAATAATAATAAATCGGCATACGAGTGTATTTATTAACAGAAAACCGTTCCCCACAAATATATGGTGGCTCCAGGTATAAAAGAACATAACTGTCACTGCCCTATTCACTGTAGGTTCGTAAATGAATGTACGCAAAAGGATCACCCAACGTTGCGTCAAGCGCTCCTTCACACGCTGTCATTCATCCGTATATTGTATCAAAATATATGCATGCGTATTTGCATTATATATATATATATATATATATATATATTGTCTTTTTCTTTTATTATGAAATACACATTTACAATCTTACAATATATAACATATTTACATCATCGTATGTTTACATGAATATTTTTATTATTTTACATTTTACATTTATATAATTATGTGAGTGCGTAACCCTTACTTCAGTTGTTACTTCAAATTTTCATTCACCATCTTTTGAATAATTGATGTAACTGATGAAATTATTCAATTCTTCATGATAGGTGGATGAAATAGTGTAAAGGGGGTTGGAGGTACGATTTCCTTGTCTTTCAATTCATCTTTTGATATTTTACGAACAATGCATAAGAAATTATTTTGAGATGGAGACTGATGTTAACTCTCCCCCCCCCCCCTTTCAAAAAGAAATAATTATTGGGGAAGGAATAGTGTGTAATTTTACCTTTTATGATTTTAGAAAATTGCGTAAATTTACGTCTCTCTCTCTCTCTCTCTCTCTCTCTCTCTCTCTCTCGGGAAGCAATACTTTGTACTCTGTTTCTTTTTAAATTATCTTTATTAGGTTTGTCACTTTTATAACTCTCTCTCTCTCTCTCTCTCTCTCTCTCTCTCTCTGTGGAAGCTATACTTTGTATTTTCCCTATATATTTTAAAAATTACTTTAATACCTTAATTCATTTTGTCACCTTTATAACCTCTCTCTCTCTCTCTCCTCTCTCTCTCTCTCTCTCTCTCCGTATATAGAAGTACATTTTCAATTACTTCTGATTGATGTTTTCCATGACATTTTCAGTACCGAACGCCTCAAGATGAGAAGAATAATCTTAACTGGATGACGAGTGATATTTTTTGAGGTGTAAATTGATAGATTTTCTTCTTTCCCATAATTATTTCTCCTCCAATCCGGCTTTTTCGTCAAGGACTTCGTTATCACGAAAGAAAGAAGTTTTTCTCTTTGTTCGTCCGAGTAATTTTTATTAAGAACTCCTTGGTGACACTTCTGACGGAGTCCTTGGTGTCTTAAGGACCTTGAAAATGAGTGTCCTTAATTTGCTTGCATAAAGACGTGATCTCGCTCCTTATGTGTTTAAAATCACAATCCCTCCATTCTTTTTCACGAGTTTTACATTCCTCACCAATTGGGTTGTGAAAAATAATTAAATTCTTTGTCTCTTTTATTTTGTCTTGATGTGTTTTCTTGCCTTGTGTGAGTGCGCGTGCGTTCTGTGCTTTCATACTTTACGTTAAAAAAGATTTACAGAATGATGAATAGAATTGCCTGCCATTGCCTATGTGAGAGAGAGAGAGAGAGAGAGAGAGAGAGAGAGAGAGTATTAATTACAAAGACATGTCATATTGTCGCATTCCGTACCCCCCCCCCCTCTCTCTCTCTCTCTCTCTCTCTCTCTCTCTCTCGAGAGAGAGA
>NC_090739.1:8419411-8422685 GCF_036898095.1 Palaemon carinicauda
GAGAGAGAGAGAGAGAGAGAGAGAGAGAGAGAGAAATTGCAGATTTCTCCTTCAAAAGTTTTTATATTAGTAAATCTGTTGATGAGAGAGAGAGAGAGAGAGAGAGAGAGAGAGAGAGAAATTGCAGATTTTTCCTTCAATCTTTTTATATTGAAATCTGTGGATGAGAGGAGAGAGAGAGAGAGAGAGAGAGAGACTAATGGCAAATAATTTGCAATTACTCTTATCGCTACTTGTCATCTTCATTAAATCATGGACCTCCCTTGTCGGTACCACTTACCGTCCAGAATAAGAATCGTGCGCTATGTATCAGATTATGATAATTTACTACTACATACGCATTAACTACTGAAATATTAATTATTGATTACCTTGTAGATTACCCTAATTAATCGGATGATTCATTTCAGCCTAATTCTTTTGCTTGAGTGTACACTTGGGCACAGTATTCTATCTTATTTCTCTTCCTCTTGTTTTTTTTTTATATAGTTTTATATATGAAAATATTTATTTTAATGTTACTGCTCTTAAGATATTTTATATTATTAATTATGTAGTTTCCATATTTCCTTTCCTCACTGGGCTATTTTCCCTGTTGGAACTACTGGGCTTATAGCATCCTGCTTTTCCATCTAGGGTTATAGCATAGCAAGTAACAACAACAACAATAATAATAATAATAATAATAATGATAATAATAATAATAATAATAATAATGATAATAATAATACACATGCATACATACATTTATGTGTAATATATATGTATATATGTATATATATATATTATATATATACATGTATATACATATATATACATACACACACACACACACATATATATATATATATATATATAATCATGATGTCATGGTGCAAGCATTGTTGGAAAGTCCAGGTATAGCTGGTTACCTTAGGATATCAAAATGATCACGCGAGGAGCGTTGACCCATGATGACCCAGGCTTGTCATCGTTTATCGTACAGCCCTTGACCTCCGGTGGTTATGCACTGATAGCTCCATGCCACTGTTGAGATATGGAGATTTTAGCCATACATATATTTTATGGGTAGATGTAATATTTTAGTTATGAGTTATTTTGTAATGTTTTATTTTTACTTATGAACTTATTTTGACGTTTTTGGACATATGAGGTTTTAATTTCAAAAGTAATTTGTTACTGTGTTTTTCGCATATTTTCGCTTCTCTAATAAACTGATTTTATCGAAACATAAAATTCTTCCTCACCCAAGGGGTTAACTACTGCACTGTAATTTTTCAACGGCTACTTTCCTCTTGGTAAGGGTAGAAGAGACTTTAGCTATGGTAAGCAGCTCTTTTAAGCGAAGGACATTCCAAAATCAAACTATTGTTCTCTAGTCTGGGGTAGTGCCATAACCTTTGTACCATGGTTTTCCATTGCCTTGGGTCGCAGTTCTCTGCTTGAAGGTACACTCGGGCCACACTATTCTGTCTTATTTCTCTTCCTCTTGTTTTGTTAAAGATTTTATAGTTTATATAGGAGATATTTATTTTGATGTTGCTGTTCTTAGACTGTTTTATTTTTCCTTGTTTCCTTTCCTCACTGGGCTATTTTCCCTGTTTGAGCCCCTAGTTTTATAGCATTGTGCTTTTCCAACTAGGGTTGTAGCTTAGCAAATAATAATAATAATAATAATGATAATAATAGTAATGATAGTGTTTTATTGGTCAGGTATAATTTTGGTGTTACTTAACAACTTATTTTTAGTACTTTTCTATAATAAAGATTGTGGTGTGTTTTGCTTTGTTATCTGACCTGCTGCTTCTTTATTTGGTTTTAATAAGAAAATTATGTAATTTCCTTAATGACAACAATAATTAACGAATATGCTCCCCCCATTTTCACTTGTTAAAAAAAAGTTTAGACAAAAAAAAAACGTTATCATGTAATTTTGCAAATTCATACAATGGTAACATGAAGGTAGAGATATAGAAAAAAAATTTAATTTAAAAATCCCTTGATCATAGTATTTTGCAAATTCATACAATAGTAACATCAAGTTAGAGATATAAGAAAAAAAAATTTTCTCTCTAAAATCCCCTGATCATGGTATTTTGCAAATACATACACTGGTAACACCAAGATAAAGATATATATATATATATATATATACAGTATATATATATATATATATATATATATAAACATTTTCTTTCTCCATTTGAAAATCCCGCCTGATTACGGTATTTTGCAAATTCATACAATGGTAACATCAGTTGCATGCAAAGTTCTTTTAATTCTGATCCAGTTGAACTAATTTCACTGCTGTTGCTAAGGGTTTTAGACGTTGACCTACATCCCGGAAGGTGCTGATTTTCTGTGTCGTTGATTTATTGCAACAGAATCTGATGAATAAGTAAACATTCTCTGACAGGTAATTCGAGTAACGAAATGGTGAAGCAAAGGTAAATATTGATGAGGTACATTCAAAAGTGTTAGGTGGATTCTCTGTATGAATTGGGAACAATCTTCTTGGTGTCATATGAGGTCTACATTATGTTTGTTTGTTTGTTTTCTTTTGTTAGTTTTTAAATGACATTTTTTTCTGCTTAGAAATTAAAGTTTTATAAATATATAATTTGGTATATCTTGCCTTATATGTTATCCCTGGTACAGGTAATATTACTACCATTATTATTATTATTATTATTATTATTATTTGTTGAAAAAACAGTATTTTGTTTATTTTCATCATCAGCATTTGTCGATTCTCTTACATTTGTTTTAGTTGTCACATGAAATCTACATTTTGTTTGTTTGAGAAACCTTATTTATGAAGTTTTATTTTTGTTTAGATAACGTTTCATTTATAGTAAATAATGAAATTAAAAAGCAGTAGATGTGTCGTTTATATTATCATTATCAGCATTTTCCGGTTTTCGTACAGTTGTATATTTAGCTTGTACAATTGTCTTCATTAAGCTCCGAATCACTTCATTGGAAGCTATGGAACGCCAATGTACCGGAATTAATGACGCCAAACTGTACCCGGCAGAAAACCAGTTGTAGAAATGAAGAGACTGGTGCTTGCTTGTGCTTGCTTGCAAATAAGGGGAACCACGTTCTGCTCGAAACTTGCTTATCAGATTTCAACACATCGATACCATCCACTAGCAACAGTAACTGTTGCCTAAGGCCATTACATTGTCGAATTGCATGATAAATACATGTTTATTTTTTAGTTTACAGTGGAATGACTGCATGTTTTATTTGCTCTCTGGGTCTTTTCATG
>NC_090739.1:8428185-8440685 GCF_036898095.1 Palaemon carinicauda
AAATTTAAGAATGTTTGGCGTTGTCGTAATTCTCCAGTTCCTTATTAAACTGAGGTTCCCTTCCACCGCTCAGTATCGGATATTATTATTATTATTATTATTATTATTATTATTATTATTATTATAATTATTATTATTATTATTATAATTATTAATATTAATTTTAATAATTTCTTAGCTACAACCCTAGTTAGAAAACAAAATGCTATAAGCCCAGGGACTCCAACGGGGAAAATAGTCCAGTGAGGAAAAGAAACAAGGGAAAATAAGATATCTTAAGAACAGTAACATTAAAATAAATATCTCCTACATAAACTATTAAAACTAAGAAAACAAGGGGAAGAGAAGTAAGATAGAATAGTGTCCTCGAGTGTACCCTCAAGCAAGAGGGTAAAGACTTGAGATAATTAATCTAGTAGATTAATGCTTCCTCACATTTGGTCAATGGTCAACGTATTGTTGGTGATGAGAGTTAGCTTAAGGCAATTTCAGGTGTATGTTTTACACAAAAAAATAAAATTGGATAATTAATCTGGAATATGAAAAAGACTACTTGCATTGAATAGGATCTGTGGACATCCCGATGGTGACAATCTATAAATGTAAAAGAATTACTGCTTCATTTGCTGTTGTTTTATTAATTTTAGAAAGATATTTACTTATTCCAATTGTTCTTTTATCATTTTCAGAAAAATTTGGACATTAATTTTCCATAGGTTGAGTTGGTATAAATGTGCGAATTATCAGTAACATGATTTAGCTTAGTTTTTATATCTATAAATCGAGGAAATTTTATAGTAAGAATAGAGATTAATCGATCTTAGTTTTCATGACAATTAATTCAAGTATGTATGAAATTAATACTATAGTCCATTTCTTTTAGCGATGCATATTTGCACCGACTCGCAGCGGTGCCCGTTTAGCTCGGAAAAGTTTCCGGGTCGCTGATTGGTTTGACAAGATAATACTAACCAATCAGCGATCAGGAAACTTTTCCGAGCTAAAAGGGCACCGCCGCGAGTCGGTGCAAATATGCATCGCTAAAAGAAATGGACTATAATAGTTATAATAAACACTGGATAAAGACCATATGTGTATTTGAAGGCAGATGCTTACCATCGGAAATACCTAAAAGCTGCTAGACGGTGAGACATTCACATTACCGTGACCCGCACAGAATTTGTATGACTCACGAAATTATATATCAGACTAAAACGGTTAATAACAAAATTGCTATACATTCACACCGAAGAAAAAAATATACCTCTTTGATCTCACGGAGTGGCAGCAGAGTCATCCCATCTGTTATCCCAAAGATAAACAAAACAAAAAGTGACCAGCATTCATATCCATGCTTAGAAAGGTTACGTCAGATGGAATTAGAAATCCAGAATGTATATTTTTCTTATAAGACCAAATCTTGTTTTATTACTATACTTTAAGGGCTGCTTATCTGGTCCTGTACAGTAGGGGAACCCTACTCTCTACAGGACCTATTAAGGGCTGCTTATCTGGTCCTGTACAGCAAGGGAACCCTACTCTACAGGACCTCTTAAGGGCTGCTTATCTGGTCCTGTACAGCAGGGGAACCCTACTCTCTACATGACCTCTTAAGGGCTGCTTATCTGGTCCTGTACAGCAGGGGAACCCTACTCTCTACAGGACCTCTTAAGTGCTGCTTATCTGGTCCTGTACAGCAGGGGAACCCTACTCCTTACAGGACCTCCACGGTCATTTTATGATGTTCATTCGAGAGCATTTAACATCTCACAATGCGTATTGTTCGCTTACAGTTTGATCATCACTTGTCAAAACACTCGCAGAATAAGAAATGCCAGGCTGACACTTGACACGAACTGGTACGACGAGTTCATGCATAGTTTTAGCATAGTTTGCTCACTTCTCGCATCGTCCCGACGAGTTCACGAACAGTTCGCACAGTTCACGCCGCGTTCACGAAATTTTGTCATGACCAAAATTTTGAACATTTCAAAATTCTCGTCACGACATGCCACGATGTCACGACAGGTTCACGACGAGTTCACACCAGTTCACGACGAGTTCACGCCAGTTCACGACTCGAGTCGTGAAAATGCGTGCCACAAATTCGTGCAAGTATCAGGGTACCTGTAGTCTTCAGTTTCCTCTTGAAAGCCTTAATATCTTCATTCATTCGGATGTCTCGTGGGGGCATATTGTATAGTCTCGGGGCTGCATATTTAAAGGCTCTAGAGACTACAGTAGACATGTATCTAGATTCTAATAGTTTGAAACCATCTGTAACTATTGTGAGCTTATATCAACAGCAGTGGTCAGTGACAGCGAAAACACAGACCTCCTTAACGTTAGTGCTTTCATACTGTAATAAAAAATCTTGTCCGTAAAAAAATTATTTTGAAATAGTGAATAGTAAAAGAGATTGTCAATACCACATCTAAGTTTTGAGGAAGCTAGTTAGGTCGACATGGCCTTTTTTATCAAGAAATTATGTTTGTGTTGATTATTGTCGAATATTTGGCGTCTGAGGCACATAGGTTTACAATTAATCTCTCTCTCTCTCTCTCTCTCTCTCTCTCTCTCTCTCTCTCTCTCTCTCTCTCTCTCTCTCTCTCTCTCTCTTTCTCTCTCCGTATATTCCATTATATTTAGCTAATGTTGTTCTCATGTTATATCCCATTTTTAGTTCTAATTTCTTTCGTTATGAGATTTTTCAAACCGCGAGATGTTTTCTGTTATGGGCGATTGCCTTAACATTCTTTTCCACATTATCTCTCTCTCTCTCTCTCTCTCTCTCTCTCTCTCTCTCTCTCTCTCTCTCTCTCTCGTATATTGAATTATATTTAGCTAACGTTGTTCTCATGTTATATCCCATTTTTTCATTCTAATTTCTTCTGTTATGAGATTTTTCAAACCGCGAGATGTTTTCTGTAATGGGCGATTGCCTCAACATTCTTTTCCACATTTATCTGCCAAACAAGGAATGAGAAATACTATGCCGAAAACCTTTTGATAAATAAAACAAGAAACATGACATAACAAACCCCCTTTTCTACACCATCGTCTTTGTCATATAGGCTACAAAAGAAAACTTGACTTTCTCACATCTCTCTTCATTATGTCATTGGCACCTGGCGCGTTCGTTGTTTGAACCTTTCTCCTCCTCCTCCTCCTCCTCCTTTTATTTTCCTTTTTTCTTCCTCCTCCTCCTCCCTCTTCTTCCTCCTTCCCCTCCCTCTTCTTCCTCCTTCCCCTCTTCTTCCTCCTTCCCCTCCTCCTCCTCCTCCTTTTTTCTCTCCTTTTTTCTTCCTCCTATTTTTCCTATTCCTCCTCCTCTCCCCTTCTTCCTCCTCCTCCTCCATTTTTTCTTCCTCTTCCTCCTCCCCCCTTCTTCCTCATTCCCCTCCTCCTCCTTCTTTTTTCCTCCTCCTCCTTCTTTTTTCCTCCTCCTCCTCCTCCTCCTTTTTTCTTCCTCCTATTTTTCTTATTCCTCCTCCTCCCCCCTTCTTCCTTCTCCCCCCTTCTTCCTTCTCCCCCCTTCTTCCTCATTCCCCTCCTCTTCCTCCTGTTTTCCTCCTCCTCCTCTTTTTTTCCTCTTCATTCCTCCTCCTCCTCCTCCTTCTCCTCGTTTGCCTACAGTGTTCCCAGAAAGAGAATATTAGTCAGAGAAACAACCTCGGCAACTGTGCTTTGATGAATGGGACGGCCTTTCATTTTCTATATGAAAGGTTTCTGAGGAAGAATTCGTCATATCTGTCCCTATCTTGTTCATCAGGCGGAGAATCTCTCTCTCTCTCTCTCTCTCTCTCTCTCTCTCTCTCTCTCTCCTCTCTCTCTCTCTCCTGTAACTTCTGTCTTGTGGTCATTGTGAATGTCTATTTCCCAAGTTTATTCGTATATGTAACCATATCTCTCTCTCTCTCTCTCTCTCTCTCTCTCTCTCTCTCTCTCTCTCTCTCTCTCTCTCTCCTGTCTTGTGTTTTTTGTGAATGTCTATTTCCTAAGTTTGTTAATATTTGTAATCTCTCTCTCTCTCTCTCTCTCTCTCTCTCTCTCTCTCTCTCTCTCTCTCTCCTGTCTTATGTGTTTTTTGTGAATGTCTATTTCCTAAGTTTGTTAATATTTGTAACCCCCCCCCCCCTCTCTCTCTCTCTCTCTCTCTCTCTCTCTCTCTCTCTCTCTCAATATACAGTTACAGTTACCGTGATCTTCGGATGGGAAAACTCTTTAGAGGTGACGGTAACACAAATTGCACGCTTCGCTCCCTCGCGCTGTCTTCTATTGAAGGTTGTTTATTTTCTTTTAATATATATTACGTATTATATCTTGACAATTCTTTTAAGGGCAGCATATGCTTTGGTTTTTCAATTAATTCGTCTAAGTTTTTTTTTTTTTTTTTTTTTTTAGATAAGTAATCATATTACATATTGGGGTTACAGCACAGAGATGATCTGCGTTACGAGATTTAGCTTAAAACAGCTTCAGGTATATGTATTACACAAGAAAATGCAAATATAAAATCAATTGATATGAAAATCCCTACTGTACTTAAATTGATAAGGTTCGGCTTATACCACGCTAATGATACAGTCTATATCATTTTCACATAACGGCGAGAGTAGCCATCGTTTCGATAGGTGGATGGAAGAAGGGGGCTGTTCCCCCCCCCCCTTTCAAAGCCTACCTGTAATGTTGCCCGCTAGAGGATGCAAGTGGCGTGCGCGCGCGCGCTCTGGTTGCTTTGCCTCCACCCTCCCTAGCCTCCCCTACAGAAGATCCCCCTCCTCTCCCCCCGTCGCTGCCAAAAAACAGTTCTTTTGTATATATTATTAGAACGAATTTATTATAGTTTGCCTTCAAATTCTGTCAGAATATTATGCCTTTGAGCAAACGTCCATTTTGCCCTAATAATCACAAATAGGGAATAGCTTGAACGAGTGTTTTGTTGTTCCGTGAGTGTGGAAGTGAGGTGGGCCCGCTTTGCTAGGTGTGGGGGGCGTATGGTGGATTATCGTCTCTCCCCTGGGGGACCCGGGCACTGGGGACCCAGGGATGGTAGCCATAGTAGCAGGAGAATGAGGAGCCAAACCTCGCGAGCTGCGGCAGAGTGTTTGTGCGTGCGTGTGTGTGTGCGTGACGGTCGGGGGTCTCTCTCTCTCGCTCTCAGAGCTCGGTGTGTGTGTTTGTATATTGGTTGCAAAGCCTCTGCGCTACCACGTACGCTTACAGTCCGGTACGGCTCTAGAGCGCGGAAGGACGGATATTACATTCCTCTACATTCCAATCGTGAGAAGCCCTTTCGACAGTGCTTGTGTGTTTGTGATTGGAATCGGTGCCCGTGTGTTGCAAGTAGGGAGAGACTCGAGTCGAGGGCCACTTCTCAAGCGTGGTTTGTGCTTTCTCTGGCAGGAGGTGTAGGAGGAGGTGGAGGGGCGGGGACTCCCTCGCAGTGTCAGAGGTGCCTAGGTTGTTTGAGGGGGAGGAGTAGATGAGCTGGCTCTATTATCATTCCTAGCTTGAGAGGGAAGGTGTGGAAAGCGAGGAATTTATTTTCCATGCCTTCAGAATGAACGGGGGGTGAATCAAAGTGTGGGTGTGCACTGTACAGCAGGTGGGGGGCAGGGAAATTGGTCGGGGGAGCGCCGACCCCTCTCCTATCCCCCCCTCTATCTTCCTCTAACACCGCCACCACCGTCTTAGATATTGATTGACGACTAAACGTGACGGGATCTCACGGGGGAAGGGGGGCGGGTCCTATGGATAGAGTCCTACACAGGAAAGAGAAGGTGGCAGGATCCAGAGAGGTGGTGCTCCTCCTAGAGAATTTCAAGTCGATGTCGAGTTGTTCTTTACAAACGGTGAATAACAAATGACTGTCTGTTCTTGTTCGTAATTGGGCTACATTGAACGGTGAATTGAGAGCTGATTGAAGACTGAGGAGGCTTTCGCAGTGGCGTATGTGTGTTGCAAAGTCTGCCTGATTAGCCTTCGGAAGATTACCAATATGGTTGAGGCGAACTCATGAATGAGTGATAATGACTCCGTTGGAATGATTATATCCTCGACATCAACACACGCTTAAGGGGGACCTGAATGAATGACCTGATGAGTGCCGTATTTTTTTAAATCCGATGGTCGAGTCACTGAGTACATGAATGAATATTGGTGTGTACGTGTGTTTGTGTTCCCTTCTTGGCCAAGGGGGTATTTGATTGTGCTCGTTGCTAGAGTCTTTATTAGATTGGATTGAAGCAAATGTGAACCCCATTGTGAGTGCCCCAAGTTCTCCTTTCTGCCAGAGAATGACATACAGTATGTGATTGTAAATCTTACAGACGTATCCGCCGTATGGCTCTGAACATGCAGGACGCAAACTGCGTCACAAATGTTCTAAATGGATGAAAAAAAAGACTTTTGTTATAAGTGGCACTGATTGACTGTTTTCAAATGTTTATTTCTAATGTATGGTCGTATGTCAGGGTTTTCTATCATTGTTTTCTCTAGCTTTTATTTATTCACAGTAAACACCTGAATATGAAATTAACGTATTTGCTTACAATTAATATCATTAATGTTTCTCTTTTGTGTGTATATGCAATTAAAGTCCCTATAGAAGAAAAAAATAACTTATCGCACAAATGGAAAGAAAATACATTCTCATAAAGCTATGGGAACAACAAAGTGTATTGACATAAGACGATAAATAAAAAGTGTGGTGGCCAACCGTATCATTGTTACTGTCATCATCGTCGTTATCAGTATCACCATCGAGTATAACAACTACATCTAATTACACGTCTGTGACGTCATCATGACGGATTACGATCATCTGAGTCCTCAGGTGGGTGTTTGATTGGATACATAATACAGTAATATCCACATAAATCTATATTTCTCATTTGTATGTTTTGACCTTTGGAATGAAGATCAAGGTAAAGCAACGTTTTTTTTTTTTTTTTTTTTTTTGTCACTGCCTTTTCGTGTGTAGTATTTGGCTTACCTTTATTACATTTATACTTTTACTATTTTTGCATATATATACTGTATGTATATATATATAATGTGTGTATATATATGTATATATATATAATGTGTGTGTATATATATGTATATATATATATGTTTATATATATATGTATATATGTGTTTATATATACACTGCCTTTTCGTGTGTAGTATTTGGCTTACTATTTTTGCATATATATACTGTATGTATATATATATATATATATATATATATATATATATAATGTGTGTATATATATGTATATATATGTGTGTTTATATATATATATAATGTGTGTGTATATATATGTATATATATATATATATATATATATATATGTTTATATATATATATATATATATATATATATATATATATATATATATGTATATATGTGTTTATATATACACTATTACTATATTGTAAATGCCTATTGCATACACTTATATAAATATGTATCTATCTATCTATCTATCTATATATATATATATATATATATATATATATATATATATATATATATATATATACATACATACATACATACATACACACAGTAAGATATTCATACATATATACATACATTCATACACACATTATGCGCATTCACTCCTTCGCAATATAGCTATAAAATATAATACTGATTTTTGTGGCACCATATCGATTTCAGCGCAGCGTATAGTGGCAGATTTTCCTATTTTTTTATGTTCACAAAGTGTGACGATTTACCGAGTTGCTTTCATGTTTGCCTTTGATGAACTCGTATGTAAACACATTTTTTTTTCAATCAGATTTTATACCTTTGAACTTGCTTAATGTGAACGATTTTTTTTTTTACTCGTTTTCTCATGTTGAATAGATGTGATAACAGTATCGTTATCATCATTGATATTATTGATAAACTGGTGCAAATTGTGATTAAATATCATCATTTATGTTATTGATAAACTGGTACAAATTGTGATTAAATATCATCATTGATGTTATTGATAAACTGGTGCAAATTGTGATTAAATATCATCATTGATGTTATTGATAAACTGGTGCAAATTGTGATTAAATATCACCATTGATGTTATTGATAAACTGGTGCAAATTGGGAATAATTATCATCATTGATGTTATTGATAAACTGGTGCAAATATGAATAATTATCATCATTGATGTTATTGATAAACTGGTGCAAATTATGAATAATTATCATCATTGATGTTATTCATAAACTGGTGCAAATTGTGAATAATTATCATCATTGATGTTATTCATAAACTGGTGCAAATTATGAATAATTATCATCATTGATGTTATTGACAAACTGGTGCCAATTATGAATAATTATCATCATTGATGTTATTAATGTATTGATACTCAGGTGTAAATTATGAAAATTTTGTCGCCCCCCATGCTTATGAACAAGTGATACTTTATTTTGTGCGATCAATTAATTCAATTGTGCAGATATGTTTGGTTATATAAGTAGTTTTAGTCGGTGCAATGATTATACGAGTTTCAATCATTATTTTCGGTTCTGTGATTTGAACTCTTTAATCTCGGCTCTTCTTTTGTTATTAAGAGTTCCCTGACGTTGCTCCCTCAGTGGAGTTACCTTACAGTTTCTGCTGGTCATTTAACGATTAATTTGCGTGGTAACTATATATATATATATATATATATATATATATATATATATATATATATATATATATATATATATATATATATATATATATATATATATGCTGTATATATATTTATATATATACACTTTCTACTGTTTTACTGTGAGAATCAGTTTGTAGTTTGTATCAAATTGATTAATTGCTCTTCTTTAGTTATTAAGTGTTGCCTGAAGCTGCTCCTTTATTGGAGTTAACCTACATTTTCTTCTGGCCATTCATCTATTAGTATGTGTATATATATATATATATATATATATATATATATATATATATATATATATATATACATACAGTATATATATACAGTATATATATACAGTATATATATATATATATATATATATATATATATATATATATATATATATATATATATATATAACATACATATACATACTTACTTTGAACTTTATTACTATGAGTATCAGTTTAGTATGTATAATATGTATTAGGTTGATTTCAGTTCTTAGTTCGATGAAGTTACTAAATTGATGTAGGTTAAAAACCTAGAGAGAGAGAGAGAGAGAGAGAGAGAGAGAGAGAGAGAGAGAGAGAGAGAGAGAGAGAGAGAGAGAGAGAGAGAGGAGGGGGCTTTGGAGTTAAGAACATTTTCCAAAGAATGTAAGTCAGTTAGGAAAAAGAGTCATTGTCAGTTATACTTACGTGGATGCCAGTAAGTTTGCTGCATCCTGTGTTTTCTACTATCTAACCACGGATGTCATATCCTCTCTCTCTCTCTCTCTCTCTCTCTCTCTCTCTCTCTCTCTCTCTCTCTCTCTCTCTCTCTCTCTCTCTCTCTCTCTCTCTCTCTCTTCTTCTTCTTCTTCTTCTTCTTCATGTCAAGTGTCACACAGGAGACCCAAACCAAAGATATTTTCTATCCTTCCCTTCGTGGGGTTTTGCACGTATTATCCCTATTGGGTAGATAAACAAGGGCGTTGTCTCCATCCTGAGTGAGGGACCCGTCACTAGCCCGTCTTTGTCAGATGAAAACGAGAAGAAGAAATTGGTCGTCACTATTATGTGATGGTCGTTTTTCGAGGTATTAAGGACATAGCTTTTACATATGATTTCACATACATATTTTGAGACTGTGTAGATTAATTTATTTCTTTTGTTAAAGTTATTATAGTTTATGTAGGATATATTTATTTTAATGTTGTTACTCTTAAAATATTTTATTTTCCTTGTTTCTTTTCCTCACTGGGCTATTTTCCCCTTTTGGAGCCCCTGGTCTTATAGCATCCTGCTTTTCCAACTAGGGTTCTAGCTTAGCAAGTAATAATTATAATAATTTTTGAAGTCTCACATGACGAGCAATTGATTCTCCCATTCTAGTCCTTGTTGGAAGAAAATGAGAAATAAAAAAAAATGAAAATTATGAGATGGGTTTGATAATAGGACAAAATGAGAAAATCATGAGATTGGTTCGACCCTAAATTATCAGTGATGGGATCTATTATTTGATATGTAAAAAGTTATATGGGTTTTACGAAGCATATTAAGAGGGATATTTAGTAATTCCCACTCTCATTTAAGTGTAAATGTGGTAATTTACGATATAGAGTACGTGGTTGTCGAGAAGGCCGCCTGTCCCATTTCAAATGACGTCTATAGAAGAGAAATACAACATGGATCGGAAGTTTGCGCTGTGAAGGGTCTTTGACTGGACTACCCTATAATTCTACCCTTTTTTGGAAAGGGGAGAACTGAAGTGAAGATGGGGATTGAAGGTGGTCGTTAATAAAGAATGCCAGTAGTTGTGAGAAGAGATCCTCAAAGGGTAACGCTGTTTATCGGAAAAGGAGCAGATGTTGCGCCGACAAGGACTATGAAATGGTTGTGTGAATATTTATAAATTAGTTCACAGAAGAGTGAAATCACAAACAGGAAATTTTGTAAATGGGGCATGGAATGGCCTAATTAAAGGCGTTAATTAGAGAATTCCTGTTTTGTCGCAGGTGGATGAACAGACGTAAAATTATTATTAATATTGCTGTTGTTGTTATTATTATTATTATTATTATTATTAGTATTATTATTATTATTATTATTATTATTTGCTAAGTCACACTTCTGGTTGGAAAAACAGGATGCTTTAACCCAGGGGCCCCAACAGAGAAAATAGCTCCGTGAGGAAAGGAAAAAAAGGAAATATTGAATATTTCAAGAACAGTAACATTAAGATAAGTATTTCCTATATAAACTATTAAAACTTTAACAAAACAAGAGGAAAAGAAATAAAATAGAATAGTGTGCCCGAGTGTACCCTCAAGCAAGAGATATCTATCCCAAGTCACTGGAAGACCATGGTACAAAGGCTATGGCAATACCCAAGACTCGAGAACAATGGTTTGATTTTGGAGTGTCCTTCTCCTAGAAGAGCTGCTTAGGTAACAAAACGTTTCTAATAAGTTACAGGGGCGTTTTACGATATTTATATCGTTCAAGAAAATCTCAATGTAATTGTCAATGACAGTTAATAGTTCATAATAAATCTCATTAGCGTTATTTTATTTAGATGAATTAAAATAAAATAAAAACTCTTACTGCAAACTTTTGCGGTCATTTTATGCACGAGATCAGAACATTTAACCCTCTGATGAAAGGTCGACAGACGCAGATTTTTTTTTTTTTTTTTTTTTTTTTTATGTTTAAATGTTCAACCAGACTTGCCCTTTGATAAAAAGCAGATCCGGGATTTTGGGCAGTTTACTTGCTTGCATTTCAAGAAGACAAATGCAACAGCTGTTGGTGCAAATTTAGAAATGAATGTTTTTTAAATAGTAATTTACTCTGGTACAAATTTTGAAATTAATGTCTTTCAAATAGTAATTTACTCTGGAGCAATTTTTGAAATGAATGTTTTTTAAATAGTAATTTACTTTAGTGCAAGTTTAGAAATGACTGTCTTTCAAATAGTAATTTACTCTGGTGCAAATTTTGAAATGAATATTTTTTAAAAAGTAATTTACTCTGGTGCAAATTTTGAAATGAATATTTTTTAAAAAGTAATTTACTCGGGTGCAAATTTTGAAATTGACGTCTTTCAAGTAATGATTTACTAATTTGGCTTTCACTCAAACATGTATATTTTAGAAGTTTCACTATTCTGTTTTTTATATATTAGAGGAAGCTACTATTGCTAAACGAAGCCGGATTACGTGAGAGCTTAATGGTTACATTTTGCAAGACGGAAATGAGAAAATTACCACTCACGCAAGAGGGGCACTCGTTTATAAAAAAAATCTTTTGATGTAATTATTGTGATATCTCATGTCATTCTTAATTAGGGCCTAATTGCAATTACTACGTCTTTAAATGCTGTTATTATTATTGATGAATCTTTCACTTTTGTTGAATTTGAGATTTATCTTGTGGTAACTTATTAAATGGTTTCCACTCTGTATGTATTCCTCCCTGTTAATGCGTCTACGAAGAGGATAATCACTTGATTGGCTTTCAGGTCATGAATATAGATTGAATGTCTCTAAAGAATATTTGAAGATCTAGCCTTGTTTTCAGCCTTAGACCCGACAATGCGCCTTTCTTTATTTGAGAATGCAGAGAACTTAGAAGATATAGGTGTCACTTCTGTGGGATATTTGGTTGGTTTCCGATTTTTTTTTTCTTTTTTCTTCTTCTTCTTCTTCTTCTTCTTCTTCTTCTTCTTCTTCTTCTTCTTCTTCTTCTTCTTCTTCTTCTTCTTCAAAATCCTCTGAGGACAGGTGTCCCTACTTGAGAGTACAGAGAACATAAAACTTGTAGGTTCTTCTGGGGGATATTTTGCTGGTTTCTAACGGCAAAGTTGGTTTCTG
>NC_090739.1:8443185-8454677 GCF_036898095.1 Palaemon carinicauda
TATTCCCTGATAGATATCGGTTCCGTTTTGACTTTTTGTGTTATTATTTTTTTTTATCCAGAAATTATTGTCGGTCCTTGTTTTGTAAATATATATTGGTTTTTGTGTTTTTAAAAGTTTATTATTTTTTTCTATAGACGGGTTCTATGAATTATGAGTTTCTATAATATATTCATTTTCGGAGAATTCGCGTGTTTTTCTTTAAAGTTTTTCCTGGAAATTTTTCTAATTATTTATTTACATGTTTATTTCTTGTAGTTTTTATTCACAAACTAAATTGATTTTTAAATGTAATAAAATTTGATATTGATTTAGAAAGTTATTTACTTTTCATTTAGATCAGAGTTTCTAATGATTTGAAAATTATGCAATAAAATTTAGTCTACCAACAATACTCTTATACTTACGATGTACAGTACCTGTATAAAAGATATTAATGTGTCTTTGATTATTTATTACACTTGTCCGTCCTTGAGTGCACAAAACTAACCTGAATATTCTGTTATAGTATACATAGTTTATATTTGAAAGATTTTTTAATGTTACTTTTCTTGAAATATTTGATTTTAATGGTTCATTACTTGTAGTTTATCTTTTACATTATTTCTTTTCCTTGCTGGGTTATTTTTTTGCTCTTGGAGTTCTTGGGCTTATAGCATCCTGCTTTTCCAACTAGGGTTGTATCTTAGCTAATAATAATGATAATAATAATAATAATAATAATAATAATATACTAGTACTGGAAATATGTCGGTAGTAGACAGAAGCGTTGAAATAGCAATAATATTACACAGCTCTATATGAGGTTTTACGTAATTAAATAATGTCTTTTGTTTCCCTGTGGAATATTTGGTTCTTATACTGCTGTTATACGGAAGTCTTTCGTTAATTACGTTAATTTATGCTAATAGGTTACCCGGATGTTAACCCTATAAGGGAGAGAATTTCCTCAATATGAAATATGACGTCACAGCATTCCAGTAGGCGAGAATCTCTCAATGAAAAACGAAGGAAATATGAAGATTTATTATTATTATTATTATTATTACTATTATTATTATTAGCTAGGCTACAACCTTAGTTGAGAAAGCAGGATGCTTTAAGCCCAAGGACTCCAACAGGGAAAAAAATAGCCCAGTGAGGAAAGGAAATAAGGAAATGAACTACAAGAGAAGTAATAAACAATTAAAATGAAAACACTAAAAGGATTATAGAAAATGTATGCCCGTTAAAGTGATGTGTACACCGTCGTCATTGTGATGTACAACGCATCGCACTAAGGATCATCATCATCATCATCATCATCATCATCCATCACTCCTTGTGAATTATTCATGGCTGAAACAAAAGAAGCTCGCGTTGTCTTGTTTACTGGGAATGATTACTGCCTCGTTGTTGAACATCTCAAGGTCTTCTCTTTTAATGTTTTCATTTTTTCTACTTGTTTATTCTTCTGGTCAAGAATTACGTAGAGATATACCAGGAGATTTTTCCTTATTTGTGTGTTTCCGATGCAGGATTCCATCTTTTGTATTTCAAGTGTCTTTTTCTTTTATAAAAACAAGCTCTTATTATTATTATTATTATTATTATTATTATTATTATTATTATTATTATTATTATTATAACTTGCTAAGCTACAACCCTAGTTGGAAAAGCAGGATGCTATAAGCCCAGGGGCCCCAACAGGGAAAATAGCCCAGTGAGGAAAGGAAATAAGGAAAAATAAAATATTTTAGGAATAGTAACAATATTCAAATAAATATTTGCTTTATATGGTCACTATAGAGAAGGACGAACATAATGGTATTCTGTTGTGAGATAATACCGTTTATGCTCCTAGAGAGGCGTTCCTTAGCCACAGCCACAACCTACACCATTTTAGCCAGCAAACCAACCTAGTATGGGTGGCCCTGAGTAGTACAGGTTTGCTGGTCATGGCGATACTCAAACCCTTTTATTTCACCTCCCTCCCTCTCCCTTTCTACCATCTATCCATGCACCCTCTTATCTTTTATACTACATAGTGCAAAATAATAGCTTGTCCCCTATTGCACCTTGGCCAAGATTTTGTTCCTTGTTGCACCTTGGCCAAGATTTTGTTCCCTGTTGCAACTTGGCCAATATTTTGTCCCTTGTTGCACATTGGCCAAGAGTTTGTCCCCTGTTGCACATTGGCCAAGATTTTGTCCCCTGTTGCACCTTGGCCAAGATTTTGTCCCATGTTGCACATTGGCCAAGTGTTTGTCCCCTGTTGCACCTTGACCAAGTGTTTGTCCCCTGTTGCACCTCGGCCAAGATTTTGTCCCTTGTTGCACCATGGCCAAGATTTTGTTCCCTGTTGCAACTAGGCCAAGAGTTTGTCCCCTGTTGCACCTTGGCCAAGATTTTGTCCCTTGTTGCACCTTGGCCAAGATTTTGTTCCCTGTTGCAACTTGGCCAAGAGTTTGTCCCCTGTTGCACCTTGCCCAAGATTTTGTCCCTTGTTGCACCTTGGCCTAGAGTGTTCCCTGTCTTGGCCAAGAATTTGTCCCCTTAGCCCTAGTGGCCGGCCATCTGCCCTAAATCCAATCCGAGCCTAGGAATATTAACTATTGTATGTTGATCGGCGAAATCTGAGCGATTATGAAAAATTTTTGTCTAGGATTTCAAAGTCTTTACTGGAAATGCTCAGTTTCAAGTTACAACCGCAACTCCTGCTTACAGCCTCGCATTCTAAACTAAGATTATAGGAATAGAGTGTTTTTTTTTGTTTTTTCTGTGCACTACAGGCATTGCTTACGCTTACTGTTCATCGTCGTAACATGTCCCTTCTCGTGTGAATATTTTGCATTTATTTTGCTTTAACGGTCTAAATTGAACTGAAGCGAAATACTGAAATTATATTATGTATATATATTATATATATATACATATATATATATATATATATATATATATATATATATTATATATATATATAGATAGATATATAGATAGATAGATAAAATAATAAATGCAGCCGTTTCTAGTCCACTGTAGGACAAAGGCCTCAGACATGTCATCATTTATGCCTGGGTTTTAGTCAGTTTTCATCACCACGCTGGCCATAGTGAAATGGTGATGGTGGGAGATTTTAGTCTGATCGCACACCAAACCAACCTAGTATGAGTGTCCCTGACTAATATATAACTATTACATTTGTATGTGATTTGCAGTTCTTCCATATCCATTTCATAGAATATTCAGCGCTTCATCAGTTGTCATAAGCAGGATATCCGGAAGAGATACCTCACCCAATAGAAGTGAAATGTCTCAGAAGTGAAATGTCTCAGAAGTGGAATGTCTCAGAAGTGAAATGTCTCTTGCTCAGAAACCGATAGGGTGTGATCTTAGGGTGTCAAGCCATCCTAAGGTGATTAAGGCGTATTATTCAAAGGAAGTTACAAATACTCTTTAGCGTCTGATTCGATCTATCTTTAGGAAGAACTGTAACTCAAATGCGAATCATATATAAGTGCAACTGCCCAAGCTTGAATTTTAAGTGATTCCAGTTGTGTTACTTATAGAATTAGACAGCTTTTAATTATCGCAGATACACACACACACACACACACACACACACATATATATATATATATATATATATATATATATATATATATATATATATATATATATATATATATATATATATATATTATACACAGCGTTTGATCTTACGGTTGTCCCCATTTGAAAATTAGAAATCAAACTTCCACTCGTCATCAAACATAATCGATAATCAATAGTCGTTAGGAAAAAAAGCAACTTTGCAAAACTCCAGAAAACCCTTTTCATTAGTATTAAGTCTTAAATCAGCAATTCTCATTTGAAAACTAGAAATCAAGTGTCCACTCGTCATCAAACATAATCGATAATCAATAGTCGTTAGGAAAAAAAGCAACTTTGCAAAACTCCAGAAAACCCTTTTCATTAGTATTAAGTCTTAAATCAGCAATTCTCTCTTATAAGAGTACTACAGTATAATTCGTATCCTGCTTCGGTTATTTGAAACTGGTTAAATCTGCATTATGAATCGCCAGCGATGAGTAGCGCTCGTTTGGAATAAACGAATGATTAAGAGTAATTACTTAATTGATTAATTAATTTAGCCAAAAGAAATACGATTCAAATCTCTAGCTTGGATATGCTTTGCTGTTCATGTCAGATGTTGGGAAGGGAACGAAGGCAACAATTCTTAGTGTGGAGTTACCAAATACCTTTGCAAATTCACATGAAGAGATTGTGAGATCAGTCGATGTCAGGCAGGGCAGCCGATCGGGACTACAGGTCTATCCCAAAGCCAAAGCAAAGTCCTTCAAAAAGAAGGCAACCGTGACTACCCCCATTCAAAAGGAAAAAAAAATCACGTTAATAGAAGAAGCGCGCACACACACACACACAAACACACACACACACACTTGTACATAGTACCTACACGCATATGATTATATCTTATGCATACCCGTACACACTTCTACATTGGGTTATATATGCAATTCCTACTTTTCTCATACCTTATTCAAATATATTTTATCGGTTTTATTTTAAGAAATGTGTTAATTAGATTACAATAACAAGTTTGACATTGTGTGTTTTCATAGTCGTCTCATTAGGAAATCATGTGATATTTCAATAGTAAAATTTGTAATGATGTTACGCACTCACCGTCCTGAAGTGATTCCGTCTGCCAATTGCATACATTGCAAAATAATGTAGTGACTCGACTTGTGTCGATATCTCATATACGTGATTTATAGGTCATGTTTCTTTTTTTTACTTGACAAATCTTAGAATAATAAATGAGAAAGTTCGATGGTACGTTAATTGCTTTTGGTAGTTCATTTCGTGTATTATCGTAGATTTTCAAAGTTGTTTATTGCTGATTATTTTTCAATGAGCATGAGAGAGAAAGTCGTGATTTATCTCAAGGTGCATAAAATACACTTATTCAATGGCTCTTGGTTCCCCCTTCCGTACCCCCCAATCCTCCCTACCCCCCACACACGCACGCAATACAACCCCCCCCCCCCTTCCCCCCCCCCTCCCTTCTCCACACACACCTACAACGGATTGTGGTTGAACCAAAGAACCTAAGAGTGGAAGAGTGACTCATCCAACTCGCTCTGGTTTCCAGTCCCACCTGACTCACGTGTGATATATTCGGGAGGGCGACTGTCGTCGTCATCGGCGTGTCCCCTGCGAAGGAGTTTCCGCCGTTTTCGGTGAGGAGGGACGATCATGTTTCCTTGATCCATTGCAATCCCGTAGGTTGGATTGTGTGATGCACAGGTTATACTGGAGAACAGTGACTCACTGCCACTTCAGTGTTGGTTGCAAGGGCGTGTTGCGGGCTGTGCACAGGCATGCGTGACTGCGTGAGTCAAACGCGAGTGTGTAACACTTGTGCCTCGTAGCAGCAAGTTCAGAGATTTCACTTCGGGAAGATGACGTCCTGTTGGTCTTTATATTCTTTATAAACTCAGAATCCATTGATGCCTATCGTAAGACATCAGAAGATTTAAAATCTTTATATTCCCCTTACAAACTCAAGAATCTATTGATGCCGAAAGTAAGTCTTGAAAATATTTAAAATCTTTATTTCCTCCTCTGTCAAAAGTAAGTCATCTAAAGATTTAAATCTTCATTTCCCCTGACAAACTCAGGAATCCAGTTAAGCCAATCGATTGTCATCTAAAGATTTAAAATCTTTATTGTCCACCTATGAACTCATGAATGCACTGAAGCCAATTGTAAGTCATCAAAAGATTTAAAATCTTTATCTTCCCCTTACTAACTCTAGAATCTATTGATGGCAATTGCAAGTCATCAAAATATTTAAAATTTTCATCTTCCCCTTACAAACTTAAGAATCCACTGAAGCCAATTGTAAGTCATCAAAAAATTTAAAATCTTTATTTTCTCCTTACAAACTCAAGAATCCATTAATGCCAATTGTAAGTCATCAAAAGATTTAAAATCTTTATTTTCTCCTTATATACTCCTTATATACTCAAGAATCCACTATGATGCCAATTGCAAGTCATCAAAAGATTTAAAATTTTCATTTTCCCCTTATAAACTCCAGAATCCACTGAAGCCAATTGTAAGTCATCAAAGAATTTAAAATCTTTATTTTCCTCGTACAAACTCAAGAATCCACTGATGCCAATTGCAAGTCATCAAAAGATTCAAAATCTTTATTTTCCCTTACAAACTCAAGAATCCATTAATGCCAATCGTAAGTCATCAAAAGATTTAAAAAAAAAAACATTTTGGAGACTTCCATTACTCTCCAACGAGCACCTGAAATCCACCGGTGTTGATGCTTCTCGGTGTTGTTTACTGTGCATTACTCATGATGCACCCCCCCCCCCCTCTAACGTCACAGTCCTCGTCTTATCGTGGTCATTACCCCCTCCCCCCTCCCCCATTCCAACCTAACCCTATAAGCTAGCTCACTGAGTTCTGAGACAGTAGCTTGAACGTAGAGCTGGCTGATGCCGGATAGCCCAGAGCGCCGCTTACAAGGGAGGGACTGTCAGTAAGATAACTCCTTCGCCGTTCAAGGATCTCCTTCGCCTTCCTCCTACGCCGACAGACACTCCCATTACCCCTCCCCCGTCACCACTTCCCGGTGCTAGAACATCCGTTGTGCTGATAGTCATTACGATCCTTATCGGAGGAAGACGTTTATATTTATTGTTTTCTATTCCGGTGTTCCAGTCATTCATTCGGGATTCATAAGGACGTCACAGTTATGTTGACGGAAGGGCTGTTCCTTTTCGTGAACACTGGAAGGAAACAGGTGAGCAATGAGCATAGTTTGGTGTCATAAAGTTCTTTGAAGTGTGAGGTGTAAATGCGACATTTATTTTTCATTCGTTAAGTATTCCGCTGTCCATAATTCCACTTTGTTATAGTATTCGGGTATTATAGATACAAAAGACATCTTACTGTATTATAACTGTGCTGTGTAGAGAGAAGTGACTATAAGTGGAAAGCAAAGTAGGAAATGGATGATTATGCTTTTCGGTCATAGTGCTGCTATTAAAATGTATGTCTCATTTCCTGTTTTCATTATGGTTATATTTTAGTCCACTATTTTGCGTGCGCACGTAAACAAACACACACACACACACACACACACACATATATATATATATATATATATATATATATATATATATATGTGTGTGTGTGTGTGTGTGTGTGTGTGTATGTAATAATTTGTGCACTTCTTCATCTGCGCCCTGTATGATTAGTCTTGCATTTCTGTTTTCCAAATCTTTCCTAAGCCAAATGGTAATTAATTGGGTGTACTATGATTTGCGGTTTATCTTAGCAATCTATGTTTGCCAACGGGTATATAAGCGGATGACCAACTTCTAAGTGGAGTAACGAGAACTTTGGGTGTGGAGGAAATGCCCCCAAAATCTCGATGAAGTCACTGGCAGCAGGGTGACGGATTGGGTTTAAGGCGATAGACAAGATGTCTTTTCGGCTAATACTGGTGATGCCTGGCGGTTAATCTTATTGGAATTACTATGTACCGGCAGGGGTCACTTGCCTTAAGCCAGGCTGACACTTGAACGAATTTATGGCACGCATTGTCACGACTCGAGTCGTGAACTGGCGTGAAGTGTTCGTAAACCCGTCGAGACATCGTGGCATGTCGTGACGAGAATTTTGAAATGTTCAAAATTTTGGTCACGACAAAATTTCGTGACGGGACGATGCGGGAAGTGCGCAAACTATGCGTGAACTCGTCGTGCTAGTTCTTGTCAATGTGGACAGGTCAGCTGTGATTCTGATGTATTTTTTTTTATTTTTTTAAATTTTTTTTTTATCCTCCAGTTCATGCCACAAAATGTCACGACTTGCCACGACAAATTCGTGGCAAAAAGTCGTGCAAGTGTAGGGTACCTTTAGTTAGATAGGCACTGCGCATCACAAGGAAGTGGCTATCCTTTGATGAATCTAGCCAATGAATCCTCTTGAGGCCATTTACGTCAGTAGGCGTAGGAGATGATGATGATATTTCATAGATAAAAACTTGGCTCTCGGGTTTCCCTTCCGGATTATTAAAGAAAATTTAAAAGGCTGTTAAATGAGAAACATCTTCAACAATTTATCCTCAGTGGTGATATTTTTTTACTTGTTTTTTTATAATTAGAAAATGGAAATAGGGTTTTTTTTCCCTTGCAACTTTATTTATTCGATTATATGTAAAGCTGTATTTCTTTGGTGAACTCTTGTTAAATTATAACTGGTTTCTCTGACTCAATGTTGATGTGTGGTTAGTTAACTTTTGGTTTTTGTTCTTCTAAATTCTTGAACGCTGGTCAAGTTTCATACTTCTGTTTATCGGAACTTTTGAACGCAGGTCAAGTTTCATACATCTGTTTATCGGAATTTTTGAACGCAGGTCAAGTTTGATACATCTGTTTTTTCGGAATTTTTGAACGCAGGTCAAGTTTGATACATTTCTTTTTCGGAATTTTTGAACGCAGGTCATGTTTGATACATCTGTTTTTCGGAATTTTTGAACGCAGGTCAAGTTTGATACTTCTGTTTATCGGAACTTTTGAACGCAGGTCAAGTTTGATACATCTGTTTTTCGGAATTTTTGAACGCAGGTCAAGTTTGATACATCTGTTTTCGGAACTTTTGAACGCAGGTCAAGTTTGGTACATATGTTTTTCGGAATTTTTGAACGCAGGTCATGTTTGATACATCTGTTTTTCGGAATTTTTGAACGCGGGTCAAGTTTGTTAGCTTTTTATCAAAATTTTTTTAACGCAGATCAATTTTGATACATGTATAATTTTTATTTATGTAGATCAGTATTCACGTATGTCAGTTTTTTATAATCTTTTGGTTTCAGTTAGTGTTTTCATAAACCCCTGAAGATAATTATCAGGTCCTGTGAATCTTTCATTTAATATTTTGCTAAGCAACCTTCGGTTTCCCTAAGTTATGTTTTTTTAAATGCAGGATTTATGCAATAATCAATTGATATTTGATGTCTCTTGTTTAATTTTATTAGATCTTTGATTTCTCTTTGTTAATTTTTCCGAAAGTGATATGTACCATGTGAATTACCTCTTTTGTTTTTTATTAGTTCATGTTTTTAAATACGGTTTGTATACAATGTTCATTAAATATTTGGGTTCTTTGGATGAATATTTTATAACGTTCTTAGGATGAATATTTTCTTAACTTTCTTCGGTTGAATATTTGTTAATGTTCTTAGGATGAATATTTTTGAACGATCTAAAGATGAATATTTTTTTTACGTTCTTAAAATGAATATTTTTTTTTAACGTTCTCAGGATGAATATTTTTAACGTTCTCAGGATGAATATTTGTTAACGTTCTTAGGATGAATATTTTTAACGTTCTGAGGATTAATATTTTTAACGTTCTTAGAATGAATATTTTTAACATTCTTAGGATGAATATTTTTTAACGTTCTCAGGATGAATATTTTTAAGGTTCTCAGGATGAATATTTTTAACGTTCTTAGAATGAATATTTTTAACGTTCTTGGGATGAATATTTTTAACGTTCTCAGGATGAATATTTTTTAACGTTCTCAGGATGAATATTTTTTAACGTTCTTAGGATGAATATTTTTAACGTTCTTAGAATATTTTTAACATTCTTAAGATGAATATTTTTAACGTTCTCAGGATGAATATTTTTTAAACGTTGGTTTCTGTTTAAAATGTGCTTGAACTCTGGATATATTCTAACGTTAAATTAAACAGTTTCCAAAAATCATTTGGCTTTAGCATCGTTCAGCTGGAGTCAAGCGGTTTCTCTCATTGCGTAGAACTACGATCTACATTATTATTATTATTATTATTATTATTATTATTATTATTACTTGCTAAGCTACAACCCTAGTTGGAAAAGCAGGATGCTATAAGCCCAGGGGCTCCTACAGGGAAAATAGCCCAGTGAGGAAAGGAAACAAGGAACAATAAAATATTTTAAGAACAGTAACAACATTGAAATAAATATTTCCCATGTAAATTATAAACAAACTTTAACAAAATAAGAGGAAGAGAAATTAGATAGAATAGTGTGCCCAAGTGTACCCTCAAGCCTGAAACTACGTATATTTTTGCATTTCGAATAATAATGTTTTTGTTATTTTCACATATTTACTCACTTTAGGTATTGGCTGAAAAAATTGCCATGTTAATTCACAAACTTTCGTATGCAATATGAAATGTAAATATTTCTTTTATGCGAAAGATGCTTAGAAGTACAATTCAGTTTTTTACCCTATTTTTAAAATGAAGTATAGATTTATATCCACATGATGGTGTATAAATGAAACAACAGAACTTTCAGCTTACAGTAAAATGCATTTTATTCCTGTTAATCCTATACAATGATACCGAATGTATTCCATCGTATTTTGAATAGATTTCCTCAGCAGCTCAAAGTAACCCGTGCTCACTAAAATACTATAATCACCACACCATTTTATAGCTCAAATATGTCCTATTTTAGAGGCCATTATTGCAAACGAAAGGTCCAAGCGGTGTCAATGTTGCATGCAATGGACTCGTGTAACTGCTAATTTTCTCTGGAGAAAAGGGTCCGCTTCGAATTAGTAGGTCGGTCACACACATGCATGGTAATCCAAGAATTGAGTGTCCCTCTACTGTATCCCCCTCCCCTCCCCCTCTAATATAACACTCCACTCCCCTCCCCCTCTAATAGAACCCCCCACCCCCCCTTTAATCAGAGGCATAGTGTTCTGCCACCCGTCAGTGTTTTTGCATAGCGGTGGCCGATGTGGTAACGTCCCTGACTGATGAACGCCAGACTGGAATTCGAGTCCCACTCAGATTCGTTAGTTTCTTTGGTCGCTACAATCTCATCATGCTTGTGAGTTAAGGATGTGGGTATGGGGGAGCCTGTAAGTATATCTGCTGAGTCATCAGCAGTCATTGCCTGGCCCTCCTTGGTCCAAGCTTGGGTGAAGAGGGGGTTTGGGCGCTGATCATATGTAATATGGTCAATCTATACGGCATTGTCCTGCTTGATAGAGCAATGTCACTGTCCCTTGCCTCTGCCATTCATGAACAGCCATTAAAAACCTTGAAAAGCAAGCTGTTATTTGAGCACTGCAATGATAGTATACGCGTTAATGCAGATTTCTTTAAAGATCCCTGTCATTCCTATTTCCATCTTGTCTCTTATTATTTCTGTTACCTTGAGGTGAAATCATGCACACGTGTGCAAATTTGTATTTAATTTCTCGTGTGTCATCTCCATTATGGTTTCGTGAATGGATGAAATTGCTGTCAGGGGGAAGTGACAGATTAGTTATTTCCTTTGGCTATGATCAGTCAGCAGGAGGAGGTCGAGGTCAAACAGGGATTGGTAAATTCTCTCTCTCTCTCTCTCTCTCCTCTCTCTCTCTCTCTCTCTCTCTCTCTCTCTCTCTC
>NC_090739.1:8455177-8457677 GCF_036898095.1 Palaemon carinicauda
GTTTGCAAAAGAGAAAGCCTGGAAGTTTTAACATTCAGAATAGGTAAATAATTTCACTACACTACATGCCATATGATGTGATTTTTGCTTAGTCTGCAAATGTGTTTTGCAACATTGGCGTGTTTTCTTGTGGAAGATTATTACCAATGATTATACTTTGCATTATCATGAGGATAATAAGGTATACTTTTGAATAACATGTGCTAGTTAATGACTTATTAGCACTAAATTTTAGAAATTTAATTTTAAAAAGTAAATCAAGATTGATATAATAGAAAAATTTCTTGACTCCCCTATTTTTGCTTTATTGTAAGTTTCATAGTCATAGTCATTAGTACTGAAAATTCGTCATTAGTTCTGAAAATTTTATTTTGACCATTCGTATGCAAGCATTAAAGAGTTAATTCCACACCTAATAAAGAATATTTATTTCAAGTTGACTCTTTGTGACACCCCAGCTAGTTATCACAAAATTGCGGAAGTCGCTATGAATTGAACCAGGGGAGGGAGTGAGAGCGGGGGTAAATTAAGGGCCAGTCGGAACCTGGAAGGTAGAAGAACAAGAATCCCTCACGTCTCCATCTACCACATCCTCCATTTCTTTCTCTCCCTTTGTACCTTGCACATATACCAAGCTCCTTTCCTTCGACCCTCATCTCCTTCCTAACCCACTGATAATTCCAGCTCTCCCCCATCCCCCCCTTCCTTCCCCATCTCACGAAGCCTATTATCCTGGCGGACATGCCATCCATTTGCCTCCATGTCAGATGGCAGACCTGCTATAGACGTTCAATGCCATGCGCCGTCCCAGCAAATCCCCTGGATGCCATTCGCCACCACGAGTTGGTCTGACACACACACACACACACACACACACAGGCTGGCTCTGCACTTGCAAAGGAATCGATTTGCAGGAATACGACTCGTTAGGCTGGGATTAACGCCCACTTCAATAGTTGCATCGAAATCAAAATGGCAGTTTATATATCGAATAGTTATTTCTAGGTTTAATTGTTATCTCCCTGTCTTTTTTGTAATCCTAAGGGATATTTTTGTATTAAAAAACGGCACCATATTAGGTTTACACTCCTGATTCTTTTATTGCATCCTAAGATTTTCACTGACTTTTTGGAGAATGTATTTATTCAGAAGAAATTATGGTTTGTTCAAGACAAAATCTAACATTTGTTTTTAACCATTTTTTTCCCTCAATAACCATCTACATGTATACCCGTATTTGCCTGTCTTAATTTTCTTTGGGGTTAACAAACAACAGACCACAACTATATTTTTATTACAGTATCTGAATTAATTTAGATCAAATAAACTAACGTCGTTTAAATTAATTCATTATTTAAAACGATACCGATCTAGTCACTTCCTTCTATCATATTTATGCCGAAGCATTTATTTATTTACCAAATTATGCATCATACTAATATATCCTTGTTTAAAAGCTTTGAAGCTTTTACAAGTGTTCATAGAATCCATCTCTCCATTTTATTAATCTTCTATTCATGTGGGAAAAAAACACGAAAAAATATCACCATTGAACTCTTGAAATTCCAATCCCTAAAGTGGCAGCAGTTCGGTGATGGTGTTGTGGAGGCAAATTCTTTAGATGCTAGAATTAATATTATTTGAATTCGGGCTGTATCTTTTATTTTGCTAATTTGTGTGTGTGGATCTTGACAAAAACATGAAAAAAAATATCACCATTGAACTCTTGAAATTCCAATACTCAAAGTAATTGCAATTTGGTGGGTGATATTTTGATAGTCAATTCTTAAGATATGATGCTGGAATTAATATTGTGGGAATTCGGGTTGTATCTTTTATTTTACTAATTTGTATGTGGATCTTGACAAAAACATGAAAAAAATATCACCATTGAACTCTTGAAATTCCAATACTCAAAGTAATTGCAATTTGGTGGGTGATATTTTGATAGTCAATTCTTAAGATATGATGCTGGAATTAATATTGTGGGAATTCGGGTTGTATCTTTTATTTTACTAATTTGTATGTGGATCTTGACAAAAACATGAAAAAAATATCACCATTGAACTCTTGAAATTCCAATACTCAAAGCAATTGCAGTTTGGTGGGTGATATTTTGATGGCCAATTCTTAAGATATGATGCTGGAATTAATATTGTGGGAATTTGGGCTGTATTTTTTCTTTTACCAATTTGTGTATATGTGTATGTGTTTACCTCGGTCATCCTTGAAGACCGGAAGTGATAGGACGGTGGCGGCCAATGTTAGCGCCTCACTTACTCCGAGGGTAGATTATCATCTTGCTTAACCCCCCCCCCCCCTTTTTTTTTTCTCTCTTTCACCCTTCTCCCTTCCCTTATATCTGATTGTCCTCTTTTCTCTCCCTTTAGTTTTGTGTTTCCTTGTGATTGTCATTTTAATAAGAGTTCCCTTGCTTGACGGTACACTCGAGCACACTATCCTGTCTTATTTCTCTTTCTTTTGTTTTTTAAAGTTTTTA
>NC_090739.1:8462677-8520177 GCF_036898095.1 Palaemon carinicauda
AGGCGGCTCACAGCTGCTCCTCCAAGCTGAAACTCCTCCAGAAATGCTTGCTTGGCTCTCCACTTTACAAGACAACTGTGCTATACAGGTACGGAGGTCTTACAGACATAAATTTTGTAGAATTGTTGATATTGATATTTTATTGTAGTACAGTACAGTATTGTATTTTGTATGATTTATCTCATGTGAACGACTCCAGGTGTCTTTTTTTATGATAATATACAATTTCTCTATCTTATGTCCCACACATTACTTTCTGTTTTAATTGTAGGAAGGAGAAACAGGCAGCAAGACCCCCATGAACAACAATGTGTCACCCCAGTCCAGTAATAAAGCCCATGCGGAAATTAACCTCATTGAGAAACCAGGTCGCCCACTGGCCAATCTCCATCAACCAAAACTCGCAAGCCTAGTAATATAGGTGCGTTATGATATTTTGAAAACCTTTCATGTGCTGCTGTTACCATATAATTATCTTTGCTATTTCCAGGCCGTATATGTTTAGCTCTATAGCGCTAACTAGTGAGGAATTATTTTATTGTTTTTTTTCACAAGGTATTTATTAATTAAGAACTTAAATATTTTTTAAATATTTCCTTAAAGTTTAAGGGATATTTTTTTTTTGTTTTAAAGTAGTGGAAATAGTAAGGTTCAATTTTAAGATACTACAGTACTTCACTTCATTATATAATGGCTTGCAGATAGATGATGATAGTGATTAAAATGGGTATTTTCCTCTGTGCAAAACACTGCGGGTAGAAGTGAATTATGAGATATGAAAGTTATTATTTAAACCCATTTACTGGTGAAGTTTTTTGACATGCAGTTTCAAATACTGAACTGCATGGTATCTGGCATATTTCATTACAAAATATTTTTATCTAAGATATTATTTTCCTCATTTACAGAAAGTAACTCATCACCAAAGTCAAAAACATGGAGAGGGGCATTTGGTAAGGCCATTCATGAGGAAGATGCAAGGTGGGTCTCCAGCTGTTACCCCAACCACTCCATTACCTGAGGGAGCTACTATAGGTGTATGTTTAGAGGACTGCCCCTCAAGTAAGTTAAAATAGCTATGCAGTATGTGCTTGTCTTATATTTTGTTGCATTTTTCATTATTCCCCCAATATGAGACTGGCCTAATTCATTGTTCCCTTTCAAAAAAAAGAAAAAAAAAACTAACTAACTCCTACTACTACTACTACTACTACTACTACTACTACTACAACAATTACTACTGTTGATTGTTTACTCTTCAAGAGATAAAATAAGGAAAGCACATTCGTAATTTAACCCTATTAGCATTTAATGATTTAACCCTTTTCATGTTGTTCCTTACATTATTTGATTTTGTATGTATGGAAATAAACAAAAAATGAACTATTTTTGCATTCTTATAATGTCACTTAGATCTGAGATGATCAGAGATGGAACAATATCTTTTTTGGTCTTGAAAGATAGTGAAAGTGAAACGGCATTAATTATAGGTCTGTCACTATCATTCTAATGTTTTCAAACAGGATCGATAAGATGACTTCTATGCTTTTATTTAAAATAGCTTTATTCTAGAAATGTCTTATTAACTTATATTCACATATAATGTGAAAGTTTTATACAGTAGTTCTGTATGGTACAGTGTGTCTATGTTCCTAATTACTTCTGATAGTGGTATTTTTGCATTTCAGTCGCCTGAAAGTGACTTTGTGCCACTTCTTGTAGCACTTTGTATTAGTGTGATTGAGACACGAGGTCTGCAGACGCAGGGAATTTACCGTATTCCCGGGAATAAGGCTGCTGTGACGCACTTGACAGAGATGCTCAACAAGGGTCCTAAATCTATAGATTACAGTGATCCTAGGTATGTAAATAATTTTTAATTATTTTAACAATAATATAGACATGTTTATCATTATGATTGGAGATCTATATACTGTACAGTAATGTGCAGTACTGTAATTGCAAAGAATGTTGGATTTTATTAATTTTATATTCGCTCAAGTGTAGGCCTATTGGTTTCATTTTATTTTACTCTGCAAGTTTTGTTACCAATGATATTTTGTTTAGTAGTGGTATTTTAATATTGCATAGTTTTTAGATGTTTACAAAATGCACAGGTACATAGAGCATTACTGTCAGTTACAGTACATACTGTGCAAGTAGTATTGTTACCAATGTGTTCTTTTGAATATGAGGAAATATTCATATTTAATTAATAGTTTTTTTTATTTATAATAAGTGAAATCAGTTTTATTACCTAAGTTGCATTAGCCAGTGATTGTAGTTTATTAGTTATTTGATGACCGGGAAAAAATTGAACAATAGATTTAGATGCGATTCTTTGACCAGAAAGTCTGTTCCCAAATGATGTTCAAACCCTATTTCATAGTTGAATCCTGGAAAAATTTCCTCAGTACTGATGGTAAAGCAGTTGGAATAGCGTACTGTTTCAACATAGCTCCTAATGTATTTAAAAAAAATATGTAGCTCCTAATGTATTTAAAAAAAATGTAGCTCCTGATATATTTCAAGGAATGTCATAACTTTCTTTTAATTCTATTTGCATTAAAATTACTTTCCCAGGATTAGAGAGACACTATGTATTATACAGTGCCATTCTAGTCAGCATGTTTTAAATGGATGTAGTTAAATTAGCAAACTGATTTGGCTCATCCAAATAAAATATTAAAGTAGTAGTATTCAAAATGTGCAGACTACTGTCGCTGTATCTAAGGCTCCAAGTGTCCATTTAAACAAAGTATATGGAGTTATTTATTTCAAAACACCATTTATAGTCATGCTTATGGGTTTTTTTTTTTTTGACAGATGGTCTGATGTAAATGTGATCTCCAGCATGTTGAAGCAGTTTTTCCAAAAATTGCCAGATCCTCTCTTCACCTGTGAGCTATATCCTCATTTTATAGAGGCTAGTAAAAATAGAGGATCCCAATCAGAGGATGATAGAACTGAAGAGAATTGTAAGTAATTACACATTTGTTTTTTATTTTAAACAAATTATTCTTATTTAGTTGTTCTTTTACTCCATTGAATTTCTGATTTATTGATACCAATAATTTTAATTTTCAAAAATTCATTATTAAATTCCTCATATACTGTGTATCCATAGTTTATAGTTCTAAGTATTGTGAGATAAGAATACATAGAATGAAGAAATTAACCAAATGTTTATCATCATACATTGTATTTTTTTTAATTTTCAGGTGCATGAGCTACCTGACCACCATTATGAAACCTTGCGTTTTTTTGATGATGCATTTAAGTCTCATTGTCAGCCAAAGTGAATATAACAAGATGGATGTTCGGAATCTAGCTATAGTTTTTGGACCAACGCTGGTGCGATCTGGTGATGACAACATGGTCACAATGGTCACTGATATGTCTCATCAGTTGTCGCATTGTAGAAACGCTGATTAGTCAGGTAACTGCCTTTAGTTCATTGGATTGTAATTCCTTTAATCAGTATTGATTTCATTGATGATTCTACACCTTTGGTGAGAGGTTGGTGCCACTGATGTATGCAATTCTGTTTCAGGCTGCATGGTTTTTCAGTGAGGATGATGGAGAAGATACTGGCCCACCAATAACTGACTCCTCTGATGTGCATAGTCCATCAGGCGAGCATCTATTATCCCATATAGATCATGAGACCCCATCCAGTCAGTCAATGTTACTTCATAATATAAATAAAGTTGAAGGTTGGTTTAGTATAAAGTTTTGTTCTCTCTAGATCCATTAGAAATAAAAAATGTCATAGTTTTGGTCAGTTATTTTAGAAAGGAGTTATGCCCTGGATAATTGATTTCACTCTCTCTCTCTCTCTCTCTCTCTCTCTCTCTCTCTCTCTCTCTCTCTCTCTCTCTCTCTCTCTCTCTCTCTCGCTCTCTCTCTCTCTCCTCGCTCTCTCTCGCTCTCTCTCTCTCTCTCGCTCTCTCTCGCTCTCTCTCTCCTCTCGCTCTCTCTCTCTCCTCTCTCTCTCTCTCTCTCTCTCTCTCTCTCTCTCTCTCTCTCTCTCTCTCAAGAAATAAAAGTAATAAAGTTTTTTATTTAATTCAGGAAGGAGCTCTACCTGGGATATATAAATTTTCACCCCAAAGCAAACAATTGCTGGTTGTAATATGTCTTTGGGAACAGTAGGAACACAATCATAATTCCTGTGGGTACATTGTGCCATACAAACACTGTACAATATGGTGCTTTTCCTGCTGTAGTTTTCTTTTCCCTTTTCCAGTTTAAATAGATCTGCTCAAAGGGTCTCCTAGCTATTTCTAAATGATTATCAATACCAAACAAGTCTGTAATTAATTGTTTATTATAATAGTAATTGGTTTAAACTTTTCTCTTTCAGGTAATCTAAAGGGAGACTTAAAGAAAGACATAGTATCTTCCATAATATCTGCAGCTAATAGAAAGGTGTATAAGGTGAAGAACAAAAAGAACTTAGAAGACAAAGTGAATGATGATTCAAAGTTCAATAGTGATAAAGAGGGTGGATTTGAGGAACGAGATATTGATAAGGAGGCTGAACTAAGAAAAAATAGACTGCTAATGAAGCAGATGGAAAGCATGGTTGAATTACCTGATCCAAAGCCAATGAGTGAACGTAAAATCTCGAACATGAGTTTGATGAGTGTTCAAAGTCATGCATCAGGTGTGTCTAGTGCATCTCAGAATTCCATGGTTGGGGATAGAACTAGTGGCAGTGAACACTTGAAAGTGGGTATCCCAGAGGAGGAAGATGGACGATTATTCTGTGTTGTTAAAAGTGATGGTGTAGGCGCTAGTACAACATCGTTGTCTTCCAGTACCTCTACTTTAACCGGTATGCCAACTAGCCAACAGTCTAGTCAATTAGCTCCTGAGCCGCTCTCTCTTTTGGGAGATGAAGTGGCCATTAGATCCTATGCGGGTCTGAGTGCTAGCACGCAGGAGCGAATCAGAAGATTTGAGATGGAGACAAGAGCTATGCTTCACCGTGACTTAACAAAGCACAGAAGAGAAACTGAAAGGCGGGATGTTGAGAGGAAAAGACTGGAAGAATTGTGGCAAAAAGCAAAGCAAGATATGGAGTCCGAAGACATTCTCGATCAGTTAGCGGATAATCCAACAGGTAAGATTTTAACTCATTCAAAAGTGAATTAGTGTAGATGCTTCTTATTTGTAGCTTTGGCTACTTGAATTTGCATCTCTACAAAAAATGCCATGTATGGTAACTAATATTTTTCATAACTGTAGCCCATAAAGTGCAGTAAACAGACATAAGTAATGATTCAGATTTTGATATATTCCTATCTTTTTGTCTTTTAATGTTATCCTATAGTCATACATATACAGTATTACATTATGCTCGTAGTCTTAAAAATTTGCCGAATGCATTGTGCAGTTAGAGTTGGCTGCTAAAGTGTTTGGCATATAGCTTTTTGTATGTTTTGTACAGTTCAAATTATAGTTAAAACTAAGAAAAGAATGACTATTATTGTGGACTAACTTTACAGTTAAGTTACTGTATGTCCAGTGTGTATGGGTGCATTGTATGTATGTTAAAAGAAATTATGGGAACTAATAAATAAATGAAAGCTAATAGAGAAAAACCCTCCAGATATTTGTTCTAACAGATTTGTGTGGATGCATGTAAATGATGTAGAAAGGGTGATGTCACTAGAAGTAATCCTTCAACAGTTATTTATAAATAGGAATATTGTAAATGGCTCTTAAATGGTACTCCGGAAGACATTCAGATCATTAAAGCCATGTATGATTATTCTTCATTAATACAGTACTTAAAAATGCTTTTCATAGTTTATAGTGCTTTGTAAGAGATGTTCATAATAAAGTAGTTTGTGTATTGGATTGTGTAATAATTGAAGGTCACTGCAAATCTTAGAGCATTTTAGACTAATTTGCCCATCTCTATCAGAAACTTTCTATTGTTACTTCCTTTGCAATCTCCGAGTTTAACATTAGATTTTTTCTTCTTCCTCATTAAGAAAATATTGTTAGTGCATTCATTGTTTCAGCTATTCTTATCTTATGGTTCATCATACTTTTCATTAAAGACATTTTTAACTATTTCCATTACGTAAAAGGTGAATCTGTCATGCTTAGCACAGTGTTATAAAGATGATAGGCCAGGTATAATATTACATTGTTAGCTTATACCACTACTCTGATTAAACTGAATGGTATAGTTTTAAGATGGCACACACATGATAGCAAGCGACCCCCTTTTCAACTAAGCCTACCAACAAAAAATGATATTGACCAGAGTTTGTTTCTACTTGTATAATGTCTATGCAAACACATACAATCCTAGTAACCTACATTTGATTGTACCATATACAGTATTGTATATTTAAATTGATAAAATATTTGTTTTAAAATTTCTTATTTATATGGTAGATTATAGTTATCGGAGAATAAAATGAAGTAAGAAAGATGTAAGGATAGATTGCAATTGGAGCTTGTATGTGCCTTCCAAATTATCATCTCTTGGAATAAGGGTTTCTCTCATGATTAACTTATCTACAAGTTTTGATGTGAAATTACATATGCTACCCCAATGAGAGTCCAAAATTTTAATTAAGTTATCTGGTTGAAGCAATTAATATGTTAAGGTACATAATATTTTACAGTTAGTGTACTTAATTTTGCTAGTCATGGGTTCAAAGACCAAGATCTGAATTTCCAATTAGTTGTCTGTCCCTCTCTAGTTCTGATCATATTTTCTTGGTGTTGGTGCAGCCAAACACATTCACTGTGTTTTGAGATCATTCATTTTTATTTCTTTTTCTCATTCATCATTACTTTGTCTGCCACCCCTCATCATATTATATGTGGCCAGAACAACTTGATTAATTTAAACTATCATCCCATTAAACTTTTCCATTTGTATTCAAGTGTGACCTCTTCAACATTCTGGGAATAAATGTCAGCTATCAAGATATCCTTGGTAGTATTGGTTACATTCATGAACAACAGATTAAATTTTTCAAGTTTTAATAGCTTTTGAAGCTTATGGGGTATTATAGATCAGTTTTACCTCTGTTGCAAGTATTACAGACCAGCATTCGGTCTTTAGTTTTAACTGTAGGTCAAGGTCATTTATGAAAAATACAGTACTTTTGGTTGAAAATTTTGCAGGTTATTAAGGTTATTGTATTCAAGTCTCAGTAGCTTTTGAAGCTTGTAAGGTATGAATCATATTATGAGGGATTCCTTACTAAAAAAAAAAATCAGATTCTAGCCCCTCTCCCTATTGGGATGGTTAAGATTATACATAGAAAGCTTTAATTTTTTGGATGAAGTTTTCCCAATTTGTAATAGCTTTTAGAGTTTATTAGGAATGGTCTTCATATTTGGACGGTGTATTCCTTACTAAAAATGAATTTTTGGTAAAGTCTCCATATCGGCTAGGTTACATAAACTTTAGTCTTTTTGGCTAAAGTTATTCTAAATCAAAATAACTTTTGGTGTATAATAGCTGCTGCTTACAGATTCCTGGCCCTTTGGCCAAATGGTGCTCATGTGGAAAATCCAATGCCCCTACATTGCTAGGTAGAATTTTGTTTGTGGAAGGTAGATAACTCGCTGAGACTATAGATCTATTATTTTTATCCCCAGTTTAGCTTTGCGCAAAGGACTGAATGAAAAAAACTTTCTGTATTTTTGTTAATGTTAAGTTATACAATTATTGATGGATTTGAGCTGCATGGCACAAACTTGTTGTATGTACTCATCTGAGGTAGAATTATCACCCTTTTGGGGTGGGGAAATTCAGGCACACCAAATAATTTAATTGAGTTGCCTTATAGAGAAATGTCAACATGGTCAGTTGCATGTAATGATACAAGCTGTAACCTCCATGTTTAATTGATTTTAGACCTTGTTGAATTACTTTATTTGTAATCCCACATATTTGAAAGTTGTATTTCTCAAACATACTTTCAAACAGTGGCAGTCGTGTAAAATTTTGTCCTCCATGGCAAGCTATGCTATCTTATGAAAACTCTGTTTATTTACAGCTCAGCAGCCCTTGTTAATTTCGGTTTTGCTCTGCTAAAAGTCTCCTTGCTTTTATAAATGTTTGTTGTTCATAGTTATTAGCAATTACAGTATATTGAACTGTGAAAGACGAGGGGAGTGTTCTTGTGAATGGTGATCCCCAGTAATTGAAATTTTCTGGCTTAAGAATACTTGGTATAAGTGAACAAATAAGAACATTGTGAACAATATTACTTGCCTTATATGCCAAGTAACTACTAGTTTGGCTATTGTGAGAATGTTTTCTCCTCTTTTTTTTATTAAACACTGCCCTTGATGGAAATGTTACCTACAGTGCACCTTTGAAGCACTAAAGAGGCACTAAAGGTTCTTTTCAGTACCCTTGAATTTTTTTTTTTTTTTTTACCAAGCTGCATTGCTATTTTTGCTGTTACTCTTCATATTTTTATTTGGCTTCTCATCATCAACTTTACCTTGCCACAATTTTCAGTTGCCAGGAAAGTGGCCCCCCCCCCTCCTCCTCCTCCTCCTCCTCCTCCTCCTCCTCCCCCCCCTCCTCCTCCTCCAAGTCATAATGTGACTCGATCTCATAAAACTACTGTACTTTGTAATGAATAAATCGATATCCAAAGTTAGGACAACCGTGTTTTATATAGATTAAAGCTTAGTTGGGGTAAGCCGGAGATAATTTTCATATGTTTTAGCCACAGTTAGTCTCCTGTCAAACATGTAAACTAAGAAAGGAAGAATTTCTATTACCTTCCTCTCAGCCTTATGATGGACATATTTTGCTTCAGAGTTGGATAGTGGTACCAAGCTTCCATCTGCTCTGTTGTCACATTTATGTTGGGTCTTTGAGAGCATGAAGTTAGATATGCTTATAGCCAGTAAAAGGCTCTTTCTCTTTTATCTTTAAGCAGATAAGCAATGTTAGCCTGACAGTTTGCCCTGTCTCTACCAAGTCTCCTTGTGATCTTGTTTCTCCTCAAGATCCACAGCTGGCAACTAGTAGGTAATTTAGGACTCGGTCTAAATGCTTAGACTTGCACTGTTAAGACACTATACGTAACTGATTTGTAGCCATGAAGCAAAAATTGTTTAGATATATGAAGATCAGTGCATATTACATATATTTATTTATGCTACATATTTTGTATGTAGTAAAGTGATGATGCACAAGCTTTATTTTTATTGAGTCCAGGTCAGAATTCAGAAATGGGCATAGATGTAATTAACTTAACAAAACATTAAAAATCTAAGTAGGCTAAGTTGTTATTTCATCTTTTAAGATCACAGTGGTTTTAATTAAGAATAGGCAGTTGTTTCTATACAGTATTCCTACAGGTCCAGGTATTCTTTCCCTCTCATATCTACATTCATGAGTATTCATCTGTATTCATCTGTATTGTTCATTTCAGATTTATCTGAAAACAATTCTGGGCATATTCTTATTAACTTTATTTTTGTCATACAATATCCAACTCTTGAAGTTCACTGATTTCTTATAACTTATACTATCCATACATATACCATTTCTGACAAGGAATCGAAGGACTTTGCATTATAACCATTAGTTTTGACAAGACTTTTTAATATTTATTCATTGTTAAGGAAGTACAGGTAATTATTAATCCCTAAAATTCATTAGTACTATATAAGGGAGTGTGTGATGCCAGAAACTGACTTGGGTTTTATGTTTTCACATAAAATAACAATTGGTAAATAAATTTAGTATCTACATAGATATCCCCATACTTTAGCAGTGGATTTGAATGCTAACAAAATTACTAACCTCATACATATGATTGTTCTGTGGCAGAGCCTTCCTAGTACCCTGGCTTCATTGAACCTAAGGGAAATAACTGCTTCTCTGAGGTATTTTGCTACATTAAGAAGAAACAAAACAGATTATGTCACTAACAAAGTGCATGCTTTAATGTGCATGGTCTTTATAAGTGTCTGGTGTATTTTGTCATTTTGCCGTTTCATCTTGCATGCTTTTATTTTTGGTAGATGCAATAGTTAGAACAGGTACTACAGTACTTTAGCAGTGTAGAACAAGACCCTATAGTTTCTTACCATTGCACTGTAGAACCTTGTAATTAGATTATTACAAGAAAGTAAAGCTTACATGTACCACAAGGCTGCTATTTGCATGACCAAGTTGAATTTATATTCCTGTATATATCTTATGCTTTTTTTCCTTGTGGCATTGGATCTCCTCTACTTTGCAACTCAATTTTTCCTGTTAAAACATACAGATGGGTAGAGCTATGCTAACATTCGCACAGAGGTTGCCAAACGTTGGCATTAAGGGTATTCTGTATTTTAGCTACTTCATATGTAGGCCTAGTCTTTGCACAGTACCACTCTTAAAGCATTTTGTTAGCCAAAATGAGTTACTACTTCACAAGATTGATTTTTAAAATCTCTTTTTAATATTAAGCAGATTTAAGAAATGATCTTGTCATAGGTCAGAACCTCTGTGTATTGTATTACATTAACTATAAATGTATCTAGTCAAACCCATTTGATCAATTCTTTTTACTATATTTATTGCATTATTTCATGGTCGTTGGAAAATATGCCTTTATTGAAGACGTATCTATTGTCTTTTTGTTATTTTCATTAGGGTAAAGCATGAAATATTATAATGCAGGATTATATTTTGGTTGATCAGTACTGTAATTTAATCACTCCTTGCCAATTTTCAATTTAGTTTTATATTAATAGGAGATAATTAAGGGAGATGATATTCTCATAGTACTGTATTTAATGGAATATTTAAGTTTAGATACACGTATAGTGAATGTGAATGCAATTCTGAAGTGAGAAGTTCCGTTTTTATAAAAAATAAATATTGTTTACATTCCATTAATAAATAAACAATTTATTCTTCTAGAGCTCATTGAATATTTATTTATTGATATGTGTTTGAATGTGAAGCAATTAGGAAAAAAAAAACTTTAACCCTCACTAGCAGACCCTGTTGCCATATAGTTGGAACTATTAGTCAAAAGGAAGCTAAGCATCTTTGCAACTTGGCATGTTAGCGTTAAAAATGTTGATATATCTCGTTCCAGAATTATAGTTTCACGAACATTTTGTCAACATTTATTTGAATGCAATTTTTATTTTTTATATTGAGTGTTTTTATAAGTAAAAAGTTAGTAATTTCGTATGTTAAGTACCATTGACTTTACTTTTTTAATGTTAAATTTTATTTGTATGGGTATTTTGAAAGCTCAATTGTATTGTCATACAGTAATTGAATAAGAGTCAAATTCATATGCACGCCTTCATTCTTATGTCCGTATTTGCAATAACTGCTGCCGGATTTAATGTTTATTAGGATGCCTCATTTGGTAACCATATTCGGTAATGATTAACAAGATAACGTCATTTGAGATTTTACATGATTAATATTTATTTAGCTAGCAGAATTTACATTTAAAGTGGTCAATGTTATTCACTTAATCTTGGAAATCTTATGCGGTTTGAACATTTTTCCTTTAACTATAATGTAGAAGAGAAAGTGGCTCATGTCCAAATACTTAATATATTGACATTTGTAAAATTATAAATCTTCAAGGCCCATGATTAATATTTTTATTTTAATTTAGGTTTACAATTATTAGATCTGATTTTGAAGTCTTGGTTCAACTGTAGCAGGCTAATTAGTCACAGTCCCACTTAATATACTACATAGTATTGTACAATATAGATTTTTTCTAGTATAACATGTATGATATTGCATTGTGAATCACAATAAATTTGTCTGTCTAATTACTGTATCCATAGAAATAGTATTGGTTGAAAGTTAAAGGTGCATTAATGCAGGTAGATTTACTTTTGATTTAATAAAGTGTAGTGTCTTGTTTATTTTTAAGGGATGAAAGGAACACATTGCCATAATATGCAATTTTTATATTTCTAAAAAGTTTTATTTTATCATTGATTTTCATTATGTAATACAACAGGTAGGTTGCATTCTTCAAACAGAAGCTTAGAATTTACATGTGTTTATATCTGCAGAAGGCTGAGACAGTTTATTGTTCAAAATTAATGATAAGGACTATAGTTACAACCTTAAATTATTGGAGCATGTCTTCAGTCACATCTTTTTTCTCTTATTTACTACTGCATTTCTTGCAAAAGAAGTTAGGAGTGTTTTAGGCTTATATTCACCCCTAAATTTATGTGGTAATTTTCATTTAAATCTCCTCGACTTAATTGCTGGTCATTTATGTAGACAAGTACAGTATGTTCAATACATGCACAGATAAGTGAGACTAATCTTTAAAGTAAATTCCTCTCGTATAAGTTTTAGTTAATGTGCACATTAAAACATATGGGAATTGTATTTATTGTCCTAAAAGATGTCCAACTCGTAGTTTCATGAATTTGGTCATACCAGATGTTAGGTTCAAAAGACTAATGGTTTAAACTTTCCAATGGTTGTAAATACATATTACTTTAGTACTTTTTTTCATTTCAGTGTTATACCTTGCATTTATCTCTTCCTTATTACACAATTATGCCCATATTTAAGTCGGATTTCTTGTTAAAAATGTATCTAAAACTCTAATGAATCTTTGTTAACAAACCCAAAGTCGACCTAGAGCACCTAACTGCTCTCTGCACATTTAACTTTGACTATCAGTAATCAATGCTAATAACCCAAAGTAATTTATACAAATTTGGGATGACAAAAGCTATTTGCCTTCAGCAGATACAGCACATGTAAAACAAAGTTTTGGTGACCAGGAAATATAAAAAGATTATTATGAGGCACATTAAAAAGTTTCATTTTTTCTGCCGAAAGTCATAATATTGCAGTTGGTTTGTTCTCGATCACAGCATGTAAAATTGAGAACTAAGTTTATTTTCCACAGTAATCTTATTGTATTTCAGTTTTGAATTTTTGTTCAATTGATTTATCATGAAAGTGGAGTTGAATGTAAAGTAGAAAACTTCATGGATTTTAAAACTACCCAAGAATCAACCTATGATTAATGTGAAAGTAAAAAATTAGTTTTACAATTACTCTGCCAGATAATTTAGTTAAATAGAAAAAACTTCAAGGTGTGTAGGAGTCTGAAGAACTAGTGTTTTGCCATCTAGATTTATAATACTGGTACTGGTGAAGATGTTCATTAATCTTGAAAGATTTAAGGAAAAATAGATTTTAATGGGATAGGATGTAAATCAGTTTCAATTAGTTTCACGTAAATGTGGGTTGCTCTTTTTTAATGTATAGTACCCAGTATATTATTTTTTTGTATTTTGTATCTAAATATTATCCATCAGTGTTGTAATTCTATGATCTTATGCAATTGTGAATCTTAAGAATTCCTCTTGGAAATATCCCACAATAATGGAGAAATGTGGGAACACCTGAAATAAGAGCTTCATCTCCCACAGTTTCTGAAACCATTTTATCTAATCTTTGTAAAGTAATACTTTATATTCAAATGCATATTTTTTTTTGTTTTATGTAGCCACTGTACATATTTTACACAGGTTACTTCATCTTTATGTACAGATAGTTTTTAATTAAGCATGACTGCAGATGCCCTGTCTTATTATTTATTGCCAAAATAGGAATAATTTAATTTATTTTAATCTGATATACTTGTAACATCTTTATCTGAAACTTGGTGGTAGCAAAATGAATTAATAAAATGATCTAGTGAAATACATTGTAGTTGAATTGATCTCTTTCAGTTTTTCTCATACATAATGTGTTGTATTTTCAGAGGTTGTACGCAAATTCTCAGACTACTCGTGGCGTGTGCCAGGCCTTAATGAGAGTGTGGGTGGGGAGCGAGGATCCTTGGCATCTCAGGGTTCCAGCAGTAGCTCTCAGGCTGCACTCATCTCTGCAGCGCTCTCTCATCATCCCCTCTCTAATACCTCACTTACACCCACAACTAATGTCTCCACCCAGGTATCTAACACTACTGCTACCTATCCAGAGCCTCCTTTAATTCAGGTAGTTAATGCACCAGCTACGGGAATGGCATGTGAAATAAACACAGATTCAAAGCATGGCTTAACACAGCAGCAGTCACTCCGTTGGCTTGATTATAATACCGCTTCTCCACATAGTACTTTAGGCTCAACTTCTTCCTCTAGTAGTTCGGGATATGGTAGTTTAACTCGTTCATCTCATCACAAGGATCTAGAGGATGTTAACAAAGTAGGAGAAACTGGCCAGATTGATCTTAGTAAATCATATGTATCACAATCACCACCACCACCAACATCTCCCTGTAGGACAAAAAAGAAAAAACCAAGTAAATGTTCTGGCATCATGTTTGGGTTAACATCATCTTCATCCTCTCCATCTCTATTTCCTTCTATGGTTGAAGGTGCTGCTGAATTAACCCCAACACGTAAAATTGGTCAGACTGTTATCTATCCTGAAAGCCCTCGCCCTCCACCTCACACCAGTCATCTATCCACGCAGTCTCGTCCTGCTCAAGTAACAGCATCTAGCTCTACACTAACCCCCCACCCAAATACACCTCAACTTGGACGCCATAAAGATTCGGTTCTGCATCACATCCTTCCCAGTCGTCTCTACCACTCCCCTCGACCCCTCCGTCGTGGATCCTCTGCTGAGAATGTGCCTCAGTCTGTCAACATCCCTCAATCCCCTTCCACCTTTGACACACAGAGAGTGGTTAATAATGGCACTCTGAAGAGAGCCAGAGCCAACAGGGACCAGGTATGGGTGTGCATCCTGGCACTCCATATAGGGAACCCAAACTTTACTCCTTTCTATTTGTAGAATGTATTGTGTTAGTGGAACTTTTTTTTATTTTGGTACTGGTGGAGTCCTGAATTTTAAGAAACTATTTACCTTGTTTTTAGGGGACCTTTTATTTCAGTTTTGGGTTTTTTTAGTTAGTTGTATTTGGTCCACAAATAAGTTTAAATGGTTAAGCCATAGATGTATGATTTTAAGGATTACAGGCAATTAGAAATTAGCCTTCTCTAGGTATTCATAATCCCATGATATATTCAGTTTTAAAGTTATTTTAGGCAGTGGTTTTAAAATATTTTGCTATAATTTTTAAAGTCAAACATGTTGCATATACAGTACACTTTTATGACTATTGGTTTTCCCAAAATAAGATGCAAGAATGTCTGTTGCATAATTTTCTCCTGGTTTAATAGTGATATAAATAAAAGGAGTCAGGCTTGTATTGCTATAATGCTTTTTTCATGTGTACACTTGCTTTGATTTCATGCTAGCATTTGGCTGTTATTTATAAAATTTGTACTTCATGTGTTTTACATTTTATAAGGTAATTAAAAAACTAAATATTAGAAACATAAAATGGCATTGGATTATTATAAAATTGCAATGTATTTCCTCAGATTTTAAATGGACCAGAGATGGGAATGGCACGGTGTAGTTCATTAGATTCTCTCCGAGATGGTTCACAAGCACCACCTGATGATGGTAAGTATTTTAATTACAAAGGAATATGCTACACTTGACGTATCATCCAAATATACTGTAATACTATTTACTGGCATTGTGATCAAATATCGAGGAGGGTAATTTCCCTTAATTCAGTTGGTTAAGAAAAAATTATTTTGAACAATTTTGACTCCTTTTGTTTATTTATTTCTATTATATTTGACAAAGGATTGAATGGGACTGTTTAAGCATTTGTAGGCATATGCCCTTCTAGAATTTTTACAAATTTTCTTTATAGCCACATAAGAATACACGGAAGTGTTGTAAAAGCATCAGGATAAGGCAACTTATTTGTGTGTAATTAGAAAAAATTAATTTTCTGCTTACATCAAGAGGTTTAGGGTTTCTGTGGTGATTATTATGCATTTAATGTGAAATTATAATTTTCGAAGGCAATCCAGTAATGAATGTTACTGCAATTAGCTTAATTATTGCAATGAGCATGTTATAGTATGTAGAAACAATTCTTACCACATAGAAAGAGCAACTTGAAGCATGGGTTATTATGTTCAGTAGTAAGAACTTGAATTATTTATAGACAAAATGTTCATGGATTGAAATGTAAATGGATTTGGGTTTAGAAAGCAAGTATGTTTATTTTACTTTTTTAAAGGAACACAACAGCCAGGAAAAGAATCTCTGATCTGTAATCTCAATGAATAGGTAATCTACTAATGTAATAGTTTATTTTCTGAATAATTTCTTTAGTAAATGCTTGTTCCAGTATGTACTGTATATACATTTAAAAAAAATCATAATGTATGCTAACTTTTATATTAAATGCAAATTTGAATTCACTTTAATTTTACATGTCATAGTCCCATTCCCATTAGTAATTAATTTTCTTTTCTCTTTCCCATTTAATGCTGCCATCAGGTCTGCTTAACGTTCCTATCTTTCTTAAGTGCCTCCATCTTTCCGTTGAAACTTTGTTCAGAAATTAAAAAGTTGAAGTGCAAATCCCATTAGAATCAGAAAGGTTTGCAATCCTGAACATAGCTAAATTTTCTATCAGTATTGTACCATTTTTGTTTGCTCTATTGTTTCCTTAGTATTTCTGCTTAAAATACAAATGACTACAGTAGTTTCTTAGAATTATTAAAATAAATTCATGCTCTCCATAGTGAAGTACTATACTGTGAGGTAGAAAATTCAAGAATTACATGACTTGCTTATACAGTATAGTTGAATTAAAGCAACATTAATTGCTTTTGTATGGGTCTTCTGTCATTTTATACAAGTTATGAACTGTCCTGAATTTAAAGCAAGGGTTAATTACAGTTAGAAAATTCCCTTCCTTGGCCTTTAATGTAGACTGTATTCAGCTTAAAAACTTTTTTTTTTCCCTCCATCTAAGGTTATGTTTCAGTATCTGTTAGATAAGAAGATTACAAAAAAGGTTGTGTATGGATTCTTTAAAACTTTACAAAAAAAATAATTACCCTTTAACTGTGATAATGTGATTAATCTTCTGGAAAAATATGAATGGATCTTTTGGGGATCACTTAACCAAATTTAATATTTACGGTGTGACTGCAACAGGTGATTAAATTTAGGGTTATAGTAGCCTTTTGGAAACTACCCACCCTGGCGATCTGCTGGACTGGGGTTTGAGAACTGCTCAAACTCTAGCTTTTTGTAGTGTCAGCAACCTCACCATCCTAGTGAGCCAAGGTTGGTGTTTGGGGGAAGCCTATAGGTTTATCTGCGTAATCATCCAGCAGCCTTTGCCTGGTCCTAACTTGGGTGTTGATCATATGTACAGAGCATTGTCCTGCTAGGGTGTTATCACTATCACCTGTCTCTTCCATTCATGATTTCCTCTCCCCCCCCTTTTTTTTTTTTGAAGGAAGGAAACTTTCGCTCAGTTGATAGCTGAACTTTGGAGGTGGTAATTCAACTCGGGACACTTTTAAATTTAATTTTTATCAGGATTACATCTCTTTATTGGGTAACTGGACAGTATTTTATTATTTATTATTTCTCCGTATTTATTACATGTTACTTTGGTCAAGGCTTTTTTGACATCTGATTAGGCATTTCTTAGCTTATGGTGCTTTTTGTAATTCAGTATGCATTTTTGTTCTGTATATGTTTTTTTCTGTATTCTTTGGCACTATTAGTCGTGTGTGTATTACTATTATTATTACTAGCCAAGCTACAACCCTAGTTGGAAAAGCAAGATGCTATAAGCCCAAGAACTCCAACAGGAAAAAATAGCCCAGTGAGGAAAGGAAATAAATAAATGAGTACAAATTAACAATAAATCATTCTAAAAACAGTAACGTCAAAACAGATATGTCATATATAAACTATAAAAAGTCATGTCAGACTGTTAAACATAAAAACATTTGCTGCAACTTTGAACTTTTGAGTTTCTAATAATTCAACTACCCGATTAGGAAGATCATTCCACAACTTGGTAACAGCTGCAATAAACTTTTATTGAGCCTCATGATGGAGAAAGCCTGACTATTAGAAATAACTGCCAGCCTAGTATTACGAACAGGACGGAATTGTCCAGGAAGATCTGTATGTAAAGGATGGTCAGAATCATGAAAAATCTTATGCAACATGCATAATGAACTAATTAGGAGACAGTGCTAATGATTAATATCTAGATCAGGAATAAGAAATTTAATAGACCGTAAGTTTCTGTCCAACAAGTTAAGATGAGAATCAGCAGCTGAAAACCAGACAGAAGAACAATACTCAAAAGAAGGTAGAATGAAAGAATTAAAACACTTCAGAATAGGTTGATCACCGAAAATCTTGAAAGACTTTCTCAATAAGCCAATTTTTTGTGCAATTGAAGAAGACACAGACCTAATGTGTTTCTCAATAGTAAATTTGCTGCCGAGAATCACACCTAAAATTTTAAAGTGTCACACAAAGTTAAAGAAACATCATCAATACTGAGATGCGGATGTTGAGGAGCCCCTGTCCTTGACCTACTTACAATCATACTTTGAGTTTTGTTAGGGTTCAACTTCATACCCCGTAATTTGCACCATGCACTAATTTTAGCTAGATCTCTATTAAGGGATTCAGCTACCCCAGATCTACATTCAGGGAATGGAATTGATGCAAAGAGAGTAGCATCATCTGCATATGCAACAAGCTTGTTTTCTATGCCAAACCACATGTCATGTGTATATAGTATGGAAAGTAATGAGCCAAGAACACTACCCTATGAAACACCAGATATCACATTCCTATACTCACTGTGGTGCCCATCAACAACAACTCTTTGAGATCTATTACTTAAAAAATCAATAATAATGCTAAGCAAAGACCCACCCACTCCCAACTGTTTGAGTTTGAAAACAAGGGCCTCATGATTAACACGGGCAAAGGCAGCACTAAAATCAAGTGCGACATGTTCAATAAAGACTTGCCAGTCACTTTGATTAGGGTTCCGGTCAATATAAAAGCAATACGGATTTCTCATCTGCCTCCATAACCTTCATTTTCAGTCTTTTTCCCCTGACTTCTAAGTTCTTCCTTCACTCCTGGCCTTCAGGGTTTTCTTGTCCCACCACCTCATTGCAGTTTTAACTTTCAAGGTTACCTCTTGAATCTTATGTCAAAGATACCTTATTTTCCACCCCCATTTTCTTCTCTACTGCTGTTGCTGTTATCTCTGATTGCCTTCAGATAGGCATCATAAATTTTTTGTTTAGCATTTTGCTTTTTGGAGTTTGGCATAAAAGTATTATTTTATTTTTTTTTATTTGTGCCATTTTTACTAAAATTTATGTTGGAACTTTGTTTTCATCTATCTCCATTTTCCTTGGCCATCATACACATGTTCATCTTATAACTTCCATTTCTCTAGCTTCTCTTAATAATTGTTCCTCATCGCTTCTTATCTTAATTCCATATCAGCCATTTTCTCTTTTTGAGTCAATATGGCAGAATTTTTCCAAGATTAAAGCATATTCTATATTTTATTTTTCATTCTCCCCCTTTGAAAGGATATTTTAAAAGTCCAGTTAAGGTTCTTGAAAAAGATTTGAAGACTATTAGTTTTTAAGACCGATATCCGTTTTGACTGAATAGAAGGCAGTGGGATTTTACAATTCTTTTCTTGGTGATGATAATCAAATAGATATTCTCTTCAAGGAAAGTATCACTATGTCAGTCGGAAGTCTGAGCCCTGCTCTAGCCTGATAGTTTCTTTTAGTATCTATACTGTAATCTCACTGTTTGGGAACCCTATAGGTCAAGCTGTTTATTCACCATTGTCTGGTTCTGGTCATAGCTTGGGTGGAGAGGGAGCTCGGACCTTGATCATATGTATATAGGGTCATTTTCTTGAACATAGTCCTGTCCACTGAAGGGAGCTTTAAGTCTAAAACTGTCTTCCAGATTATAACCAGTTGTTTTTGGTATGTGCATTATTTTTATACTTGCCTTTTCACTATGGAGAGTGTGCTCCAATTACTCTACATATATTTAAAAATTTATATTTAGTACAGCAGTCATTTGCATTTATGTAATTCGCTTGATTTTTGTATCCAACGCTGTTCTGTAAATTTTAACTTCAGTTACTATATACTTTAGAGTATGCATTTATGTGATATTTTCTGGAATGAATGTCATTATTTGAAGAATTTTATGTTAAAAGATTATTAGGTGGATGTAAAATCATTTACTGTACATTTATATTACAAATGCATTTTACTATGTTGTTAAGGTGTGAAAAAGGGTCCTTTATGTTGGCATCCCCTTTACAGCCCCATGCAAACTTTCAACTGTAGTGGCAGAAAAGCCACCACATGTTGCCAAGTCCTCGATTATGGGGGCAGCCAAGGGCCTCTTCGCTAATATTCAGTATGCTAAAGTTTAGGCAAGGAAGGTGAGGGTAGGAATAGTGTTAAAAGCTTAACATTTCATAGCTGTGTGGTGGTGTGTTGTGGTAGCAATAATGTTTTAGCCTGTAGTCATATGTGTAGAATTTATGCTAGTTGATATTTTAAATAGTATTCAAAATATAATTTAATTATTTGTTGTCAGTTTGACTAAACATCATTAAACTCTCTATTAATGGCTTTTGTTAATATGGTTGGATGCTTCAATTTGAATGTCATACTAAATATATTGAAAAAAGCAACCGTGAAGCTGGCTGTTATATCACAGTAATGCTTATATAGTGTAATTTTGTCATGATAAAGTAAACAGATTTGACTAACAAGGATATATCTAATTCTTTATTATTTAATTGCAGGAAGTGACCTGCTGAGTGCCATCACCGCTACCTTTGAGGAGAAAATGCGTAGCTTACAAGAATCTCCTCTGGGGCTTACAACTACTGCTGCTGTGTTTGATGATAACATCAGTAGTCCCAACCATTCCCTCGAGGCAGATCAACCAAATGACCAGATTAATAGAGTGAAGACAGAATGCCGTCTTTACCGTGATCCTTCTCTACATCGTCGTCGCACAAATAGTCGCAATACATCTGCTACAACTTCTACTACCTCTACACCTGTTAACAATACTGTGACTACTACCAACTCAAAGGTAAATATCCTATAAAAACATAGATATGATTTATTTTGAAAATAAAAAGGCAATATTTTTTATTTTATTAGGAAAGCTTACATTTCATGTTCAGAAAAAGAAGCAAAGGCAAGAATATTTTTATTTCATGAAAAGTTCAGAAAAAGAAGCAAAGGCAAGAATATTTTTATTTCATGAAAAGTATGCATTTCTTAAGTTTTCATAAAATGGAAATTTTGTAATGGTTAATGTACCCCCTTAAACAATAGGTATTAATTCGTAACAGTAGAATACCTGGATTCCTAGGCTTTGATCAGTGCAAGATGTTTTTGAAAGTCCCCCAATAGGCTTTGCCAGTTTCCCCCCCCCCCTCCTTAAAATTACATGAATCAGTCTTTTTTAATTAACTTTCTAGATTTAAGATTGGGCCTCAGAAATATGTTGTAATACTGAATTATTAAAAGTAGTGTATGGGAAATAATCCGTTCTATAAAAATCAAGCTCTAGATTCTAATACCTGTACTACCATGAAATCACAAAATTAAAAGTAATTTGTGTTTTTACTAACTACATAACTTTAGTCATTTAATAGGGGTATGATTTCAGCTTAGCTGGAAATAGCTGATTAACTTTAATCAAGGTATTAATAATTACTGGTGAGTGGAAGGCAAGCCCCGTCCATTTGACAGCCTGTCTGCACTCACTTTTGTATAGCTGGGAGAAACGCATGTTACTTTAAAACTTGTGATTTATTCCTACACGAAGGAAATATCTATGAACCAAAGTGGCTGCTTTAGCTTTCCTAGGAAATGTCCGAGTACCTGGTTCTGTATAGGAAGGGAGGTAATGACTATCATCTTCCTAACAATCCGAGCATGAAGAAGTCACAGCTGTTAGGGTAGACCCTTTCCAGGTAACTGGTGGACGGTCATGGATAAACCTATATCCGTGAGATTGTCTGAATGTATGGTTATTATGAGGAATGAGTTACCCTACATTCTATCCATGCTTCCCCTTGTATAAGAGGATGGGGAAGATACTTTCTCACTAAACATGTCTGGACAGAAAAGTTGCTCAATAAAGGCTTACCTGCATCTTATGTCCACTCCAACATGTAATGATGCAATTACCCAAGGGAAGGGAAAAATCAGTCTTCCTATGTTTCAATGTAGGTTTGTCTCAATTACTATCTTGGATGGGGTTTGCTCCACTAGTTGCTGATAAGCAAGGACCTGTGGATATACTCCTGATGGTTGTGGGCAGTAAAGGTTGTTTGTCATTTCCAGACTCCTGCTGTCAAGACTTGCACCACTAACAGGTCCTTCCTGAACTCTAGGGTGAAGGCAATACCCCTGAATTTGTGAGTCTGTTTCTGGTATGGTTCTAACATCCCTTCGCTGGTTGCAGATTAGGTACATCTGAAGATCTCACGAAGCAGTGCTGTTGGGTATTTTTGTCACCTTCCTGATGCTAAAAAGGTCTCACTGGTACTATAGTAAGTTCGGATTTCTCATTGATAACGCTCTAGTGCCCTCACAGCACAGAAAAGCAAGACATCCTGGTCTCTGCTAGTTGCTTCTGGTAGTCAAGGGCTCAAATTTAGGGTTGTGGGGTAGCTGGGTTCTGGGTCTTACCCATGAACTCTGGAACAAAGGTGAAGGAGACTACCTTCCATCCTTTAGGATGAGTTGCCACATACAAAATGTTACAAAATTCATATACCGCTTCATTGAGGTAAAGGCTAGCAGGGGCCTGAGGTTCTGAGGAGGGCAAGATGGCTAGAAACAAGTAATTGCAGAGAGGCGCTAATTGGTGAAATACCCCTTCTGCATTACCAATACCCGAAGATGGTGCACTTCCACTGGTAAACAGCTGAAGAGGATCTTTGCAGGTATCCAGACCACTACTGTGCAGTTCCTCACAAAATTAATTTTGCTAGGAGCAGATGTTGGATAGTCACCAACTGGAAAGTACAAGGGATGCCACCAAGTTGTGTAACTCTGTAGGGGGACTACCCCAGACCAGTGTCAATCCATGAGTTCCCTTGGAGGCTGAACATGGAAGTGACTTCTCTGGCAGTAGACTGAAGTCCCGAGAAGATGATGCTATCATATTTTTCTCTTTACGGGGTCCATGCTGTCAGCACAGTCACAGTGGAATTGACAGGTAAAGGAGAATGGTTCGCAACATTTGGGACGTAATATTTTCATTGTTGAGAGAGTGCAGTTAGGCAGGATCTTGTTTGATAGGCCTCTCAATCAAGATTTTTTTTTTATAGTGTAAACACTAAACTTTAAATAAAGAAACAATATTTCCATCAGGGGAGGTTCATAGAAATATTAAGGAAAAATAGGACCAATTTATATACTACAGCATATTTTAATCAAATATATAATAGGGAAGAAGTTGAGACTGATACAGTTATACATTAAAAGTTAATTTTCAAGCCCAGGTATGAACTTTTCTATTTGGTGTTATATATAACTAGTTATACAGTATAAGGAAATATGGGAGCTTTTAAGTCTCATTTAGGCTGCAGCAATTATTCGCAATTTTTAGCATTCGCTCGTGTCTCCATTACCTAACTGATTTAGGGTTGAAAGGAACACCCACATGATCATCTTTACCCAATTTTGGCTCCAGCAGGGGTGGATTCCTGATTTGCAGGACCTATTGGTCATGGATTTCCCGAGATCACTAACCTACTGGAAGACCTAAAATTGTCCCACTTCCAGTTTTCACTTGATATTAATTTTGAATAAAACTAAGTTAATTTTGGTTCAAACTAGGTAAGCTAAAACAAATGTCCAGCATTCACTACATGCAGGGATTGGTTAATAAAGGTAATGCTCTTAATTCTTTTCATATTGACTACCATAACCTTCATCCTGTTGTAAATATTTAATTTATTTATTCATCAGCAATATATTCATGGCAGTGTTTTTATGTGATGCATCTTATTTTTATGATTCATCTTGTTATAAAAACTGTACCTTTTATGCATTTTCATTTCCTGTAATGATTACATGAACCGAGATTTAACTTAGCTCATCATTAATGCATTTGAGTACAGAGGTTAAAAAATCCATTTACATGGAAAGTTATGCAATTTAATCATTTTTATGCCACGCATCTTTTACCATCTTCATTCTTGTTCCATGTTTCATCTTAAGAAAAACTACGTCGTGCCAGGTTTTTTGAAAACTGAAATCAATCTGGGTTCTCACAGACTCTCCCGGTAACCTGTGAAACCCAACAGCTATTAGCCTTTCTGCATCACAAAAATTAAGATTTCCAGTGAGTTTGACATAGTATTTTTTAAATTTTTATCATTTTTGTTTAGCAGGTTCAAGTTATATATTCATAACTTCTTGTGAAATTTATAAGCTTAAATATACCCCTGTTCATGCATAAAAGAAAATGCATTTGTTATAACAATAATTATCTATATAAAGATCATCTCACAAATAAGATAGGTGTGACGAGATCAAAGTTATAAACTAAAATAAATCTATGCAACGATGAATAGTAGACAATTAGTTTAATAGATCTAGTACTGTATTAGCATATTTTAAGCTAAATGAGCTTAAAACAATCATAACATTATGATGTTAACACAAGAAGAAAAAATTAACTAATGTTAAAATGATAGCCAACACTCTAAGCTAAGAACATATGATAACAGTAAGCAGTAGAATATCCTTATTCTGTTAGATTCTTAAATTTAACCAATGGCAAGCTTTTGATCAAAATTCTTATTACCTTTACCTTAATTTGTTCTTAATATTTTAATTTTCCCAGCAAAAAGTTAATCTTATGAGCCAGCCCTGTTATAGCTGAGAATTTTGGCTTGGTTCTGTAGTTTGATTAGGTTAAAAATTACAATATCCCTTTAGAATTTAAAAGTATATTCTGAATTAACATTGCATACATAAGATTTATACATATGCATTTTGATATATTTTTTTTTTAGTGGGGTCAGGGATTGGGATATGAAGAGAATAAGAAGTAGTTTTGGAAAGAAGTGAAGAGAGTAAGGAAGGCTGGTTCAAGAATTGAAGAGAAAGTGAAAGATGGAAATGGAAGGTTGTTAAAAGGAGAGGAGGCAAGGAAAAGGTGGGCGGAGTATTTTGAAAGTTTACTGAATGTTGAGGATAATAGGGAGGCAGATATAATTGCTGTTGCAGGTTTTGAGGTGCCGGTGATGGGAGATGAGAATGAGAGAGAGATTACAAGAGAGGAAGTGAGGAGAGCACTAGATGAAACGAGAGTAGTAAAAGCATCTGGTATGGATGGTGTGAGAGCTGAGATGTTGAAGGAAGGGGGTGCGACTGTACTTGAATGGTTGGTGAGATTGTTTAATATGTGTTTTGTGTTGTCAATGGTACCAGTAGATTGCGTTTGTGCGTGTATTGTACCACTATATAAGGGTAAGGCAGATATGCAAGAAATATTTAGCAAAAAGTAAGGAAGTGTATGTTGCGTTTATGAATCTGAAGAAAGCGTATGATAGGAGTTAATAGGGAAGCAATGTGGAATGTGATGAGGTTATATGGAGTTGGTGGAAGGTTGTTGCAAGCAGTGAAAAGTTTCTACAAAGGTAGTAAAGCATGTGTTAGGATAGGAAATGAAGTGAGCGATTGGTTTCCGTTGAGAGTGTGGCTGAGACAGGGATGTGTGATGTCGCCGTGGTTGTTTAACTTGTATGTTGATGGAGTGGTGAGAGAGATGAATGCTCGAGTGTTTAGACAAGGATTGAAACTGGTAGACGAGAATGACCTTGAATGGGAGGTAAATCAGTTGTTGTTTGCTGATGATACTGTACTGGTTGCAGACGCGGATGAGAAGCTTGGCCAATTAGTGACAGAATTTGGAAGGGTGTGTGAGAGAAGGAAGTTGAGAGTTAATGTGGGTAAGAGTAAGGTTATGAGATGTACGAGAAGGAAAGGTGGTGTGAGGTTGAATGGAGAGTTACTTCAGGAGGTGGATCAGTTTAAGTACTTGGGGTCTGTTGTTGCAGTTGCAGCTAATGGTGGAGTGGAAGCAGATGTATGTCAGAGAGTTAATGAAGGATGCAAAGTGTTGGGGGCAGTTAAGGGAGTAGTAAAAAATAGAGGGTTGGGCATGAATGTAAAGAGAGTTCTGTATGAGAAAGTGATTGTACCAACTTTGATGTATGGATCGGAGTTGTGGGGAATGAAAGTGACGGAGAGATAGAAATTGAATGTGTCTGAGATGAAGTGTCTAAGGAGTATGGCTGGTGTATCTCGAGTAGATAGGTTTAGGAACGAAGTTGTGATGGTGAGAATGGGTGTAAGAAATGAGTTAGCAGCTAGAGTGGATATGAATGTGTTGAGGTGGTTTGGCCATGTTGAGAGAATGGAAAATGGATGTCTGCTAAAGAAAGTGATGATTGCAAGAGTTGATGGGAGAAGTACAAGAGGAAGGCCAAGGTTTGGGTGGATGGATGGAGTGAAGGAAGCTCTGGGTGATAGATGTGAGAGAGGCAAGAGAGCGTGTTAGAAATAGGAATGAATGGGGAGCGATTGTGACGCAGTTCCAGTAGGCCCTGCTGCTTCCTCTGGTGCCTTGGATGACTGCGGAGGTAGCAGTAGTAGGGAATTCAGCGTTATGAAGCTTCATCTGTGGTGGATAACGGGGCAGGGTGGGCTGTGGCACCCTAGCAGTACCAGCTGAACCTGGTTGAGTCCCTTGTCAGGCTGGGAGGAACATAGAGAGGAGAGGTCCCCTTTTTTGTTTCATTTGTTTGATGTCGGCTACTCCAAAAAATTGGGGGAAGTGCCTTGGTATATGTATGTACAATTAAAAATATAAGGACAGGTACTTTACATATGTTTGCTACAGGTACTGTTTTTCCTTCTGAGTACAAGACAAAGTTAGATGTAATTTGGTGCAGTGCATAATCATTGCTTCTTTTCTTTCCAGGTAGAAGATGCAAGCCTTTCCAACAAATATACAGAAGAAGAAAATAAACTGGCTTCTGAGGATTCAAAACGAGAAGTGAAAGTGAAAAGGTCAGATTCTCTTACCAAGTCTGAAAAAACTGAGAATAATATGAAAGAAAAGACCGAGAAAAGAGCACGGGAGCTTAAACGTACTGACACACAAGAAAGTCTCAATGAAAAAAGACCCAAAGAAATGAAAAGATCAGACATACAAGAAGCTAACGGAAGATCTAGGGATTTGCCTAGAAAGTCAGAAACCAAAGATAACTCAAGTGTGCCAGCAAAACGTAACTCAGAAGTTAGAAACAGAAAACATAATGTAAAGGAACTGAAGGAAAAATTTGAACAAAATACTGGTCCTCAGTCCAATGCAAGCCCAATGAAACCTTCAAATAATAATATGAACAATAATAAGGTAAATAAGTCAGGAATGCGACGAACAGGTTATAGAGGTCCAATTAAAAGAAGGCATACTGTTGGAGGAACTAAAGATCTTGCCAAATGGGCATGGTTGCAAAGTGGTGAAGGAGCACGAAACAACCCACGGTCTGCTCGTGTTTCGGCCTGGGAACGTTTACAACCACTAGTGGCCGATGAACGATTGAACACAGACAGGTCTTTGGAGGCTTGGCTAGCTCACGAACGTATAAGAACTTCTTCACCAGACCTCTCGAGGCCACAGCAACTAGTGCTTCCTTGTGATGTGGACGATAAAGAAAATTTACATAGACGCCTCAGTGTTCAGGAAGCAACGTTGAATCCTCTTTACCCAGTCTTAGAAAGCCATGTATAAAACTTATTACAAAGGAAGCAATCTATTCTTCCCGTGTTCCTTTCTACGAATCATCTTAGGTGTTAGCAGTTACTTTGATTTACAGGCTCAATTTAGAAAATGAACAGGAAACTTGGGTGTGACATATGTTTGGATAGACTGTACAATAAAGTGTTGGGAGTCTTAGGAAGGGTAATGAACAGTGCTGTGATTTTTATCTTTTTATAAGATTTAGTTGGTAGTCGTTTGTACATATGTAAATAAATTCATGGTTTTGACTTGCACAGGTTAAAAATCCTCATGTGTAAATAAAAATCCTAGATAACAATAACTCACTGCATTTCACCTGTATAATATTCAGATATGAATATAGGGGATAGCTATTAGCTTTGTAAATATCATGCTTCTTGCAAAGCAAGAAATACATGTTGCATGAATATAAAAGCTAAATTTTGAAATTCATTCATTGTATAATTATTCATTTGATAAACCATATATATATTATATATATAAATTGAAATTTATTGACAAAAGTGATATTTAATTTAGAAACTTTACTAAAAATAATAGTCTTGAATGTAACATCTCAACAAATAGTCATAGTAGATATATATTGTTATAAAGGATGAAATTTATATTGAAGTCAGATATATGTATACTAAGTGATATTGGTTCCCTGTTGAAGCCTTAATATCTTAAATTTTGCTAAATAAACATTGATCAATGGACGATTCTTTTTATAGCTTCAAGATATCCAACATTCAAACCATCCTAGATGCAGAGCCACATAATTACTAAATTAGTATTTATGATGAGGTATTGCCTCATCATTTGAATTAAAAAAAATTAGTGATCTTAAAACTATGTAGGCTTAGGTAAAATTTGCAGTCCTAAAACAAGAATGAGATATTCATACATATATTATCATGATGATGATGATTATCGTTATGATTATAATTACACTAGCCAAGCTGTAGTTCAAAGGTCCCAATAGGAAAGCAGACCAGTGTGGAAAATTATTGAATAAGTAAAGAACTATGAAAAAGAAAAAAAATAATGTATTTGAAATAAATACTTTAATGTTGAACTTGTAAACAAATACTCCAATGTTGAACTTGAAATTAACACAAACTATTTTCTGTTAAAAAGACATCTCAACTTGCTCAACAGAAAAGAATTTGGACTAGTTTGGAAGTTTTACCGATTTTATTTATGATTAAAAAAAAACCTAAAATGTTGGGCTACCCACAATAAATCAAAGAAAGAAAAATTTTGCTCTGGGAGTAGAATTAGAATATTACTGGTTTATACCAAGAACAGTATTGTACTGTTATCTACGATGAAGTAGTACTGTATACCAAAAGGAATTCTCACAATGGTGAGATAGCATTAAATACCATTTTTGTGTACTACTCATGGTTTGCTAAATAAATTAAAAAAAAAAAGCTTTGATTTATTCAAAGCAGAATAAATAAAGTTAAGAATTAGAATCTTATGAAATGAATACAAATTTTATATTTTTATTTTTCCTAGGTATACAAACCAAGTCTTTTATATGGGGTTACTACTAATCATGTTTTCTACAACCGGCCAATCAAAAATTTGGTTGATTGCGTCATGCTTCGTGCTGGGTAAATACAGCGTATGCGCAAGGAGCAAACGGAAGGTTGCTCACCACGTCTCCTCACAAGACTCACCTGGTCAAAGACTTGCTGGGCGGTTGAGACGGGACCTTGCTAAATGACTCTGGTTTCTGTTTTGTATAGCTAGGAAAAATACAAATTTTATAAAATTTGTAGTCTATTCCTACGCAGAAATGAAACTCAGAGTCATTTATATGGGGAGTCTCTGTGAAGTGAAGAGGTAAATCCTCCTTCTCTGCTAGGTTAAATTACTACAGTAAAATAGCAAGAGCTCAACATGAACCATAGAGGATAGTGTAGCCAGCTCGTAAAGAGCCAAGGCCATACTTCACTTTCTTGAGAGATAAAAAGACCCCTGATACAGTTACTAATAAAAATAGTAAGTGATCTATGAAAACCGCCAGGGAATATAGCAGCCGACACATAATGAGACAAGGCTGCTCGTTCAGTTCCCAAATGGTAGTACAGTATTCGCCACGGGTGAAGTGTATGAACATCAAGTGTTACATAAAAAACAGGAGGGGAAATTTCTAGTATGTCAATAATTAAATAAATTGAGGCATGCCATACTTGCATTGGGGTGAAAAACCTCAGGCCGGGCTTCAAGTCCAAAGAAGATTATTATCTGCCTCAGCAATCTTTCTAGCCAAGAATGTTTACAATGAGGCCTGGAGCTAGAACTGGCACATAGTCCTGTGAGAACTGTCAGTCAAGTCATATAATGCTGTCGCCACATTTCCCATTGAGGTAATGTCTACAGACTTGAATGTACCCTATAAAGGTAAATGTCCAACAGAGTGATCCTCTTTATTCGTAATAAGTTGAGATGTCCATCTAACTCCCTTGTATCTCCTTGTCTTATTTCTGGAAGTGAGGGAGGATAATGCCGGCCATTACCATAGTACTGGCTGAAAACAGTCATAACATGCAATCTGAAAAAGTTAAATGATTCATGGAAGGAAAAAGAATTAAAGCCAAGCTTCATTAAAAGGTATGAAGGGCAGACTCTCCTGGTCATATCTGTTTGGTACTCACAGGTAACCACGATTGCTTCTACTCGGTGATGTTTCGACTCCTTATGGGGAATAACTGGACTAGGCCTCTTAGTAAACCTCCTTGTCAGGCTCCCTGACAGGGGTAGAGGCAATTAACTGCTCTAAAGTTCTTGTCCTAAGTGATTCTTATCTTTTCTAGTAGCCTTTCTAGACTGGGAAGTACCAAAGTCCTGTTTAACTGATGGACGGGAGAAATCAGGAAGGAAACTTTCAACTTCCCTGTGGGTATATTCTCAGTTGGTACCTCATTGTGGGTAACCAACAATCTGACAAACCACAAATTAATATGCCAATTACAAACATTAAAAAAAGGGGGAAGATCCTATTATGAGTCTGGGTTAAATGGAGAACTTGCACCAGGTTCTTTCCCTACCCGCAGCTGGTATTAGAATACTCTTCAGGAAGAGAATATCTAATACCGGGGCTAAAAAGGTCATAGATGCCCACCTCGACATCTATATAGAGGAGGCATATCTAGACTAACCATGGTAGTGAAAGAGAAAAAAGTTCGGTGAGTGGACCTCGACTATCTTCCTTCCGGACTATAATGTCCATTCTCTACTTGTGGTAAGTCTAGTCATGCTCCTACTCTAGTAAGAGCTATTGAATCTTCAGTTGTTTGCCTTCAGAGGGTTAAGGAACTCAATCCCTTGTCTGAGAAGTTTGAACAACTGGGTGACTCTTTATCTTATACAAATCTCTGTAGAAGCTGACCGGCAGCCCTACCAACCGTCGTCCTTCTTCCTGAAGGATCTTGTTCCCGTCTAGCAATCTTACCTATCGCCAACTCTACTTCTGCCTGGAGAACTGAAAGGGGGAATTCAACCAATCCAAATTTCTCAGACTTGACGTCTCTCCTGGGCGGTAATTGTTCTAAGCATCAGGCCAAGATTGCGTCACATATTTTCAGGACAATTCTCCCAAAAAGGAATGGTCTGAAGTAAAAGGAATTCTAGGACTTTTGAACCTGCTCATGTCAAGTCTTCAAATAAGTCTGGGTAGGCAATTATCAATAGTAGGAGCTATTGACATTGAGACTTTTGTACTGTATTCCGAAAGTCTAACTTATCTCTAGTCTGGTTTGAAAGTGCCACATCAAACTTGTGTCTGGGGCTTTGAGACTGTGAGACAGAGTCAAAATCGTACCGTAAACTAGCAGTTTGCATATGAGGAGGCTCATTGAATCCATCCAAATAATGAATGAGGCTCATAATCTTAATAAAGTGCAAGGCTTCTGAGCCTGAAATCGGGACCTCAATTGGGGTTACATCAGTAATGAATTCTAGATGTTTTATTGCATGCACCAGATCAGTATCCTACGGAAGAAAATTGCTTGATCGAGGATGATCCCTTGAGTGTTGCAATTGTGAATGCTCTTGACATGCATGACAATGGTGTACTTCTGACATGATGATCATCATATGGTCCTAAGAGTATTGGCATATGCATTAGGCCAAAAGCTAGTTAGAACTCCGAGAGCTATCGAAAGAATAATAATGATATTAACACAAGCAAAAAAAAAAGCAACATGAATACGTGAGAAAACTGAAGTAGAATATAATGTAACAACATGTAAGGGAAAAGAAATAGACAGGGAGGTTCTCTGGAGAGTCATTAATTATGATAATGTCATTAGTTGGTTAATCTGTTTTAACGGTAACTGGGTTCTTAACTCTTCCTTAGACATCCTTCCTTTCCCTTACGTCATTTATATTGTGACAGGAAAATGAGGTGGAGAAAGAACGGGAGTCCAGCTCACTCTCGTTTAAGAATATTTGCCTCTAGCAACCGAGTGTGAGGTGGGAGAATTGAAGTCTCTCTCTCAGAGTTTGGTTTACGAGGTGTGAGTGTTAGCAAAACTCTGCCACACAGAATGCCCGTGGCATGGGCCACGTCTGCGTCGTCTAGCGAAGGATCAAATTCCTAATCCTTGTAGTTTGAGGCATCTCTGAATCCAGCACAAGGGGTTCTGAGAGGATTGACTTTTGTTGGGCGGTGTTAGCACTCACAGCAGTTCCCCGTTGGTTTAGCATTAATCCAGCTAATTCGTCTCAAACGTCCTTCTTTTTTCCAGCCGTAAGCACGCTAAGGCAAGATAATGAGGCGGAGGTAGGCCTGAGGAAACTTCTTTCCCATTCAACCTGTTCAGAAGAATGATGTACTTTTCCCAGGTTAGATACAATTCAAGCAAACTACTTGTCGACTGAAAAGCCTCTGCCTCGTCTTCACCGCGGGACTTATCTACGCCTCTTAGACTTGAATTCCATTGCAGGCGTAGGGAAAAAGTGTTCTTTCCTATCTTCACCTTTCAAGATATGTAAAAGGAAATCTCAAGCAGATCATTCTATACTCATCAATCCTTTCCATGGGGCCATAATTTAAGCCACCCCCGGACTTTTTACGGAAAATGTCACAGCATTGATGAGTTGGAGAAATGTTCCCTACACAGAGCTAGCGAATGATCTGTCCTTGCGGGGAATACCCTGGGATGAGTTGTAGCCTGTCCTGTGTATGAAGAATTTGAGGTCTAAACTTGTCTTACCCGTGAAGAAAAATTCTTCATTCGCACCAAGGTTGGTGCGCATGATGAGCGCGTGATGATGTCATCACACACGGAGATAAGGCAGCGTGCACAGTGACGTCATCCTGTTTAGATACAGTGGCGCATTTGGATATGTTAATCTGAACATTCAGCTTAACTGTATCCTTCGAATAAATTCTTGGTAGGGCAGGAATAGTTACACTCTACTTCACAATGCACTGTAATTAGGTTTGGAAAGAGAGGCCTGCTTAGAGCATGAAGGCATTGTTGACTCTTGTGGGGGGGCGCAGCCAAAGTGGTCCAACCACCCTTGTGGCAAAATGACAAATCTCTTCATTCATTCCAGGGGCTCTTTAGAGAAGTTTTTCCGCCGAGGACCCATAGGTGTACGAGGTAGGCCTTTCTCATTAATATGACCTGGAGATTGGTAATCAGGATTTTCCAATAAGGCTACCTCAGTACAGGGAGAAATTACAGGCTTAACTCGGATCCTCAGGGAACGAGGAAATGCTTTCATTGTTCTGAAAAATATGAAAAAGCAGAAGGGAGATTTTCCCCATACAAAATAAGATTTTTCTAACTCCCGTTGGGAGCAGACTCCGCAATGTAGAAATCTCGTTAAGGTTCCTACGACGAGAAAAAAAAATTTCTCCCGTTGAGAGGGAGTTCATTCCTTACAGAATTTTCATAATGATTCTCTTGTTTAGGCAAGAGGGACACAGAGGGTGGGTCTATAAAAGCTGGCTCAAAAGGACACCACAATAGTTGTTATCCCATCCTAGGCAAAAAATGTAAATACTGAGATTTACTGGACATAAGCATTGGCTCATAACTCACAAACAGTGAATAGTCACTCAAATGACCGTGAATTAAGAAAAAACAAAAGTCAAGAGCCCTAATTACTAAAAGGGTAAACGAGATGAATGCAAAACGCTCGATCGTAGAAAGGTAGTGAGAGAACAACTTTTTCACTTCCAGCTTGCTCCTTGCGCATCACGCAGCATGACGCAATCAACCAAAATTTTGACTGGCTGGTTGTAGAACACGTGATTAGTAGTAACTCAATATAAATGACTCGGAAGTTTGTATCTGTGTAGGAATAAAATCCTAACCCTACTGAAGGTATAACATATCTTAAGGGAATAAATTATCTTTGTACAATATAAAGAAACTCAAAATTCACAAAATATGATATTCTAATTATAAAATAAATTTTTGAATATACTTACCCGGTGAATATATAATAGCTGCTGCTCCAGCGGCTCGACAGAAAACACACTCAAAAACTCGCGAGCGATCGCTATGAAGGTTGCGGGTGTGCCCACCAGCGCCAACTATCGGCCAGATACCACTCCTGCATGTAAACAAACCCTTCAATTCTTCTCGTCCCGCTGCGTCTCTATTGGGGAGGAAGGGAGGGCCTTTAATTTATATATTCACCGGGTAAGTATATTCAAAAATTTATTTTATAATTAAAATATAATTTTTAAATATTTAACTTAGCCGGTGAATATATAATAGCTGATTCACACCCAAGGCGGTGGGTAGACCAGAGTTAATTAAGTTTACAGCGTATATGCTAAGAGTTTTTGACAGTTATCAATATAACAAAACCAAAATATATAGGTACCTGGTAAGGAAGTTGACTTAGACGATTACTCTGCCTTGTAAGTCTGTCTTCCTCACGAAGCCCAGCGATCCTCTTAGGATGCTGAAAGACTCCCAGGAGCTGAAGTATGAAGGGTTGCAACCCATACTAACAGGACCTCATCAAACCCCTAATCTGGGCGCTCTCAAGAAATGACTTTGACCACCCGCCAAATCAACCAGGATGCGAAAGGCTTCTTAGCCTTCCGTACAACCCATAAAAAACAATATTAAAAACATTTCAAGAGACAGATTAAAAAGGATATTGGAATTAGGGAAGTGTAGTGGTAGAACCCTCACCCACTACTGCACTCGCTGCTACGAATGGACCCAGTGTGTAGCAGTCCTCGTAAAGAGTCTGGACATCTTTCAAGTAAAATGACGCGAACACTGACTTGCTTCTCCAAAAAGTCGCGTCCATGATACTTCGCAGAGATCTATTTTGCTTGAAGGCCACGGAGGTTGCTATAGCTCTAATTTCGTGCGTCTTAACCTTAAGCAAAGATTGGTCTTCCTCACTCAAGTGGGAATGAGCTTCTCGTATTAAAAATCTGATAAAATATGACAAAGCATTCTTTGACATAGGTAAGGATGGTTTCTTAACCGAACACCATAACGCTTCAGATTTACCTCGTAATGGCTTAGTACGAGCTAAATAGAACTTAAGAGCTCTAACGGGACATAACACTCTTTCCAGTTCGTTGCCTACGATCTCTGATAAGCAAGGAATATCAAAAGATTTAGGCCAAGGACGAGAAGGCAGTTCATTTTTGGCCAGGAAACCAAGTTGAAGAGAACAAGTGGCTTTTTCTGTAGAAAAGCCGATGTTCTTACTGAAGGCATGAAGTTCACTGACTCTTTTAGCCGAGGCCAAGCACACCAGGAAAAGAGTCTTAAGAGTGAGATCCTTCAGGGAGGCTGAATGTAATGGCTCAAACCTGTCTGACATGAGGAACCTTAGGACCACGTCTAAGTTCCATCCAGGAGTAGCCAAACGACGTTCCTTAGAGGTTTCAAAAGACTTAAGGAGATCTTGTAGATCTTTATTGTTGGAAAGATCTAAGCCTCTATGCCGGAAGACCGAAGCCAACATGCTCCTGTAGCCCTTGATCGTGGTAGCTGAAAGGGAGCGAACTTTTCTCAGGTGTAAGAGAAAATCAGCGATTTGGGCTACAGAGGTACTGGACGAGGATACAGATGCTGACTTGCACCAGTCTCGGAAGACTTCCCACTTCGACTGGTATACTCTAATGGTAGAAGCTCTCCTCGCTCTTGCAATCGCACTGGCTGCCTCCTTCGAAAAGCCTCGAGCTCTAGAGAGTCTTTCGATAGTCTGAAGGCAGTCAGACGAAGAGCGGGGAGGCTTTGGTGTACATTCTTTACGTGGGGCTGACGTAACAGATCTACTCTTAGAGGAAGACTTCTTGGAAAGTCTACCAGCCATCGAAGTACCTCGGTGAACCATTCTCTCGCGGGCCAGAGGGGAGCAACTAACGTCAACCTTGTCCCTTCGTGAGAGGCGAACTTCTGCAGTACCTTGTTGACAATCTTGAATGGTGGGAATGCATATAGGTCCAGATGAGACCAATCTAGAAGAAATGCGTCTATGTGTATTGCTGCTGGGTCTGGGACTGGAGAGCAATAGATTGGAAGTCTCTTGGTCATCGAGGTTGCAAAGAGGTCTATGGTGGGTTGACCCCAAGTCGCCCAAAGACTCTTGCACACGTCCTTGTGGAGGGTCCATTCCGTAGGAATTACCTGACCCCTCCGACTGAGGCAGTCTGCTAAGACGTTCAAGTCGCCCTGGATAAACCTCGTTAACAGGGAGATGCCTCGATCTCTTGACCAAATGAGCAGGTCCCTTGCGATCTCGTACAGCGTCAGGGAGTGGGTGCCTCCTTGCTTGGAAATGTATGCCAAGGCTGTGGTATTGTCGGAGTTGATCTCTACCACCTTGTTTCGAAGGAGACTCTCGAAGTTCATCAAGGCCAGGTGGACTGCCAAAAGCTCCTTGCCGTTGATGTGCATGCTCCTCTGACTTGAGGTCCACAGACCTGAGCATTCCCGACCGTCCAGGGTCGCACCCCAACCCAAATCCGACGCGTTCGAGAATAGTACGTGGTTTGGGTTCTGAACTGCTAGGGAAAGTCCCTCTTTCAGACTGATATTGTCGTTCCACCAATTCAGGCATGCCTTTACTGTACTGGTTCGGAGATCGGGATTGAGACCGTCTCTAACGTCTTGTCCTTTTTCCAGTGAAAAGCTAGATGGAACTGGAGAGGTCGAAGGTGTAGCCTTCCTAGCGAGACAAACTGCTCCAGGGATGATAGAGTTCCTACTAGACTCATCCAATTCCTGACTGAGCATCGTTCTCTCTTCAACATCAGTTGGACTTTGAGCAGGGCTTGCTCTATTCGGGGGGCAGACGGAAAAGCCCGAAAAACTGGACTGCGAATCTCCATCCCTAAATACAGTATATTTTGGTTATGGAATCAGCTGGGACTTTTCCAGGTTGACCAAAAGTCCCAATTCCTTGGTCAGATCCAATGTCCAATGAAGATCCTGCAGACAGCGATGACTGGACGAGGCTCTGAGAAGCCAGTCGTCCAAGTATGGGGAGGCTCGGATTCCCGATAAATGGAGGAATTTTGCTACATTCCTCATAAGCCTCGTAAACACGAGAGGAGCAGGACTTAGGCCAAAGCACAGGGCCCGAAACTGGTATACCACATTGTTGAAAACAAACCTCAGAAAAGGTTGGGAATCTGGGTGTATGGGGATGTGGAAGTATGCGTCTCTTAGGTCGAGAGAGACCATCCAGTCTCCCTTTCTGACCGCTGCCAAGACTGATTTCGTGGTCTCCATGGTGAACTTTGTCTTCGTAACAAAGACGTTGAGTGCACTGACGTCTAGCACCGGTCTCCAACCTCCTGTCTTCTTCGGTACTAGGAAGAGACGGTTGTAAAACCCCGGTGATTGAAGGTCCGAGACTTTCACCACCGCTCCCTTCTCTAGCAAAAGAGACACTTCTAGTTTCAGGGCTTGTCTCTTTGACTCCTCTCGGTACCTGGGAGAGAGGTCGATGGGGAAGTCGCTAGAGGAGGTTTGCGTACAAATGGAATTTTGTACCCCTCTCTGAGCAACCTCACAGATTGTTGGTCTGCGCCCCTCTTCTCCCAGGCTTGCCAGAAGTTCTTGAGTCTGGCTCCTACTGCTGTCTGAGGCTGCGGGCAGTCAGACTCTGCCACGTGAGGACTTGGCTCCTCTCTTCTTTCCTCTCTTTCCCTCGGCACGAGTACTTCCCCTGCTGGGAGCTCTGCCACGAAAGGGCGGAATAAATCTGGACGCCGGAGTGTCTATCCTAGGTCTTGCAGAAAAGGATGTCGAAGGAGTCCCTTTGCGAGCAGAGGACGCAACCAAGTCATGGGTGTCCTTCTGCACGAGTGAAGAAGCTATGTCCTTAACCAATTGTTGCGGGAACAAAAACTTAGGTAAGGGAGCAAAGAGCAGTTCAGATCTCTGACAGGGAGTAACTCCAGCCGACAGAAAAGAGCAAAGGGACTCTCGCTTCTTTAGGACTCCCGACGTAAAAGAGGAGGAGAGCTCATTGGAACCATCGCGGATGGCTTTATCCATACAGGACATAATAAGTAAGGAGACATCTCTATCAGCCGATGAGATTTTCCTACTTAAGGCTCCCAAACACCAGTCAAGGAAGTTGAAAACTTCAAAGGCTCTATAAATGCCTTTCAGCAGATGGTCAAGGTCCGAGGAGGACCAACTAATCTTCGAGCGTCTCATGGCTAGGCGGCGGGGAGAGTCTACAAGGCTTGAGAAGTCGCCCTGGTCAGAGGCAGGGACTCCCAAGCCGAGAACTTCTCCCGTGGCATACCAGACGCTCGATCTAGACGAGAGTTTAGACGGAGGGAAGGCAAAGGCCGTCTTCCCCAAATTCCTCTTGGTTTCCAACCAGTCGCCTAAAAGCCGTAAAGCTCTCTTGGATGAGCGAGAGAGCACAAGTTTTGTAAAGGCTGGCATGTCAGCAGGTACGCCTAGAACAAACTCAGACGGTGGCGAACGAGGAGCAACAGCGACAAAGTGATCGGGAAACAACTCCTTAAAAATTAACATGACTTTCTTAAAGTCCATTGATGGAGGAACTGTTCTGGGTTCGTCTATATCTGAAGGATGATCCTCAGGCTGAGGGTCAGCAACGTCCTCATCTGAAGGATCCTCATCTGACAACTGCTGAGAAACAAGCAAAGGGGTTAGCAATGCTTGACACGCAGCGTCCACACGTACTGGTGCATTAGTAGCGGACCAGGACGCAACGTCATGTAACTGCTTGACAGTCTGTGAACTGTCAACAACAACAGGTGCGTGAGGACGCACGGCGTCCACTCGAGACTGTTTTGACTGCCTAGTCTGAGCAGTCAAAACAACTCTAGACTGCGGAGGTTGACGCTCAGCGTCAAAACAAGTCAACTCCGATGGTTGGCGAACGTCCTGAACGTCAACAGGAGCATTAGTAAGTGGCCTAACGTCCAAATGCGGCTGAAAATCCACACGAGACCGCATCGAGTGAGGCTCTACATAACGTGACTGATGTGACTTGGCTACGCCAACGTCAACAGGACGCACAAAGGTTCGTTTGGGCGGCTGAAGGCCAGGATCTCGATGAGATAAACGGCTAGGCTCAACGGGAACCTTATCGGCAGAATAGTCTTCCATAAGGGAGGCGAGCTTAGTCTGCATGTCCTGCAGTATAACCCATTTAGGGTCCACGGGAATGGGTGCGGTAAACGACGGGGTTAACGTCTGAGACGGCACAACCTTGCCTACACCAAGACTTTCTGAGCCTGTGTAACGTTGCTGCTTAGGCGGCGAGCAGTCATCCGATGACTGCAATGGGTCAGAACTGTCCCAATGACTACATCCAGGACGCTGGACCTGTCCTGAAGGGACCGACTTTCGCTTAAGGGGCCTAGAAACCTTGCTCCACGGTTTCTTATGCGAAAAGCCTTCGGAAGACGAGGAGAAAACGGGCTCTCTCGTCTTATGGTAGGGGCGATCTTGGTGAGATACGCCTGATACCATAGAGGGAACGTCTGTTCGCTGATCAAGGCCTCTCGAACCCATAAGTCGTACGACATTACTTCTCCCCTGGGCTTGGGAGCTTGCAAGAGGTCTCGGACTAGGTGAACGACAGGCACGAACAGACGAACCCTCGGTCGCAACACTGTTCACAACACTTTGCGCACTAATCACTTTCCCACTATTTTCCGCTGTGGCACTCTGACACTTAAGCTCTTTAACGTCAGCCATGAGTTGATTACGATCAGTTGCTAACGCTTCAACTCTTTCCCCCAAGGCATGAATAGCACGTAACATGTCTTGCATAGATGGTTCCTGAGTGCCAGAAGGGGGGTTAGGTACAACCACTACAGGGGAAGGATTAGGTTCAGGGGCATGTGGAGAGGAAAAATCTACTGACCTAGAGGAACTCCTCCTTACCCTATCTCTCTCTAGCCTACGTGCATACTTATCGTATTCGAGCCAATCGAATTCCGAAAGGCCCACGCATTCCTCACACCGATCTCCCAATTGACAGGTTTTACCCCGACAATTGGAACACACAGTATGTGGGTCGAGAGATGCCTTTGGAAGACGCCTATTACAGTCCCTAGCATTACACTTACGAAATCTAGGTACTTGTGAAGGGTCAGCCATTTTGAATTAGTCAAAGAAAGTCCAAAAAATAATCCAAGTCATCAACAATTAAATCTGTTCAATAAAGAGTTCAAGAGTTTAAGTTGAGGAAAAACACCTGCACTGCGAAAGCTCAAACCAAAAAGAAGTACTTCACCAAATATGTTGAGAAAACTCCAGGTTATACAGCGAGTATTGATACGTCTTGTCGTCAAGGTCGACAGAGAAGAATTGAAGGGTTTGTTTACATGCAGGAGTGGTGTCTGGCCGATAGTTGGCGCTGGTGGGCACACCCGCAACCTTCATAGCGAACGCTCGCGAGTTTTTGAGTGTGTTTTCTGTCGAGCCGCTGGAGCAGCAGCTATTATATATTCACCGGCTAAGTTAAATATTTAAAAATGTATTTTAGAATGAAGATTAACTTCCAGAGAGAGGGGAACTGATAATATCTAGGTAGGAAAAATATTGATAAATTAGTGCTTTTTTATATACTTTACTAGCAATATTTTTTTCCTTATCTCAAGACTGATATATGCAATGATTGCTAACTGCCACCAAATTGCGAATAATTTACCATTTACTTGCTTCAAAATTTTATGACCTAAGATCTTAAAAGATGGAAAGCAAGACTTTCTAAATGAACCATTTGAAGTGTTTGACCTCCAGAATATAACACTTTGTAAACTATTGAAACAAAACATCTACAGTAGATGCAACAATGGCAGAATACAAAGAACTATAGTACTTAAAGAAACCATTGAGGAAAAATAATTGAGCTAAAGTGGGTAATGTGATAAAAATCACAAATAATTCCCACATTATAATAAATTTTGAAACAATGAAGATGGAAAAGAGACCCATTTTAGGAGGCCTCTTCATAACCTTCCAATACATCCCATGTCAATATACGGAACAAGATATGTTTGGAATTGTCATTATGTTACCAAAACATGAGCATCTGTATAAGGAATATTCTAAAGATAAAAATTCCAAATATGATCTGAATGCTCATCATATGACCATACATATAAGGAATATACAATAGAGAAAATACAAAGAAATGTGTCGAACTGCAATCAACAACATAAAATTTTAGCAGCAAAAGTTCCAGTAAGCAAGGATCTAATTAAAAAGAAAATGTAAGACAAAGGCGAACAGAGATACAACATCCACTACAAACAACGGTACAGTACAGTACAAGTTATGCCAAAGTAACAGCCGCTAATACAGGGAATGATCAGACTAATGCAAATAGCCTTATAAACAATATACAATAAACAATAACAAATATAGAAATAAAACTAGGGCGCTGTTGAGGAACTTTAATTTGATGTACTGTACTGTATATTAATAAAAGAATATGGAAACTTTCTTTCATTTTTGAGCTTGAGCAATACTTAAAAAGTGTATCAACACGTACCAAAGAACTATATATCTTCATTGGTAGCAGTGGACTCCTATTATATTACAGAAATGGAAATGATGCTTCCTAATTACCCTTCTAGAGACGAAAGACAACGATCTTTACAGGAAATTAAAATCACAAAGGGGACTGAATTAAGCTTGCCAAAAGTAATTTGACGATATAATTGCAATTGACAAGATAGAAAAAAATCTTCAATAGTCAAAATCAAACAGCTTGAAAGAAAAATTTTTTTAGTTTATATTGAGAATAATCAAGCATTGGTTCAATCTATCATCTATTATTTTTATTAATGACAGAGAGAAAGACTGTTAAGAGTTTTAAATGTTACGTTCTTTAATACACACATCCAAAACATTTTACAGCACATTTCTGCATGCAGATTATTTCTCTGTGGATTATCATCACTAATAATATTCACAATAATTTCTCAAAACTAGTTTTTAACATTGTCTTAATAGGGCTTCATTAAGATTATTTTTGTTTGGACTAGTTTTCTTATTTAAATACCAAGCATTTGAGGGTTAGCATTTGAACACTTTTGATAGGGAAGTATTAATGGAATATGCCTCACTACATAAGCACATCCCCGATTAAACAAATAGCCTAAGGACCACCGAGGCATAAGGATACAAAATGCCATAACATCTTGTTTAATCAGTATTTGCCCTTTTTCCCATTTGTTTTCCTTCTTTTCAGCAGCTTCCTTAGTTCTTGGCCAAATTTGCTCGATCTTGCAGAATACAGAGCCCAGTTCCATGATGTTCCAGCAATAAACAGCCACCAAGAAAAGAAATGGCCTACTGGGTTAGTATTGCTCAGGTCCATAATCACGTCCACCACCATTGGTATAACCGAAACTCCAAAGAGAGCAACCATTAAAAGGAAAGTCTGGGTGGCTTTCCAGTTCTTGTCTGCACGCATCTTTGAATGAATAGTCAACTTTTGCATTGTTTTATGATTTTTGTAAGAAAATGTAGCTAGTGCAATGATGGTAACAATTATGATAATCAATGCTGCTCCACCTAAGACAATCACCTGAAGGTAGAACACAAAAAGCGACACCGATGGTGCTGACGATCCCATGCTAGTCGTTAGTTTGGTAATAGGGTCAAAATAGCCAGTGAATGACCATCCATCCTCCCGTCTATTGACAAGCACAGACAGCGTGATGCCTACGGTCCATGTCAAAAATATGCCACCTAAGATCTGACGATGGTTGAGAGGTTTAAAAACTATGCCCCGGTAAGTTTCAATACTCATCATGGCAAGAGTTAACAAAGAAACATTCGCTGAAATGTTAAACATGATACATGACAGCACTGGATATCCGTACCTTTCAAACCTTATTTGTTGAAAACCCAAAGGTTGTATCAAACTCATTTCCTTGAAACCTGCATAGATTGAGTTTGGGTCAAAATGTTGCAGATTTATTTTCCCTACCATGAGTGAAATGTGATCAAATACAGACCAGGTTGCAGGAAAAATACCAAGTAACAGATCTGCAATAGCCAACGATGTCCGTAATAGGAAAGTTTCATCTTTAATTAAATTTGTGCTAAAAATTACAGATAGAACTAGGAGGTTGCCAACAACTGTTACCAACGTAATAGCAATGCTAACTGTTAAAAGAGCAATTTCTTTGGCTTTGCAGTATGAGGGCAAGTAGTCCCAATCTATAGCAACTGGTGGGTTCTTTAAGTACGTAATAATCATGTTGTAAAAACACGAGGTCCAGAATTTATTGCAGGTGGTCATGTTATGCTTTAGATAAAATTGTAGCATTTCCATGGTTCTGATGGGAAGTGAAAGGAAGCAAGAACTTCCTGTGAAATCTTCCATAATAGGTCCAATTATGGACATATCATCACTCTGATAATAATAAAATCTTTTCTTAATCAAGTCTTCAAAACATTGGCTATTGTTGGTGAGCATTGCTCTAATCATAATTTTTGTAAACACTTTCACTGAAGATATAGTGCCTTCTTCATTCTGAGAGTAAAACTGTGTTAGTTCTGGATAGACAGGAGCACTATCTAGTGAGTGAAGGACTATTTCTTTTGAGCTATGTATATCAGAAGATGTTATAATCAAAGTCTTATGCCATTTTATTATATCATTTAAACTAGTAAACGATGAAATAACACTACTTTTATTTCCGTGAGTCAATGGAAAAACATCAATGCGATAGACCCGACTAGGTACTTGTAAAAATATGGAAATGTTGTTTTTAGAATAATATATACACGCAGCCATTCCCAGGTAATGCTGAATATATGTTGGGTCACTAATGTGAACACACCAGCCGTTTGAGATCAAGGTATTCCAGGGTCTGATGATGATATCTCTTTTCCACGTCCATGAAGGACTCGCAGTCTTTAGCATTTGCAGAACATTTTCCGATTCTTCGGCAGAACCTTTGGTAGAGTAAGTAACTTGATGTGACGGGGCTTGGACTGCAATGACCACCGTGTTTTTCTGACACAAGTAATCTATTGTAAATCCCGAGTCTTGGAACTGAGTTATAAGCAAAAGAACAATCTTATCCCAGTCAGTAACAGTAACGGAGCAGTTATGTATAATAACCAAATACCCAATAGTACGCCAAGAATTAGGAAATATGTTGCTACCATTAGAGCAAACAGTAAAATAGTCAGATGAGATGCAATGAAATTCAGACTTTTGCAAATCTGATACGAATGTTATAAATGCCCTATGTCTGTTATCTTTAAAGTTGAAAGCAAAAATTATGTTATTCACCATAACATGAGTACCAAAAGATAACTGGTTTAATATAAATTCCTGTGAAATTTTGCTAAGTTTTGCATCCATAGCAGCTAACCATTCAAAAAATTTCTTCTGATATTCAGTAATTTGACTTTGCCTGAATATAACTAAATGTAACTCTTCCTTGATTTTTATCACTGACCATATATCCTTTTCTGACAAGCAATTGTGAAATCGAAGTAATGAGCTGTTACTGCCATAACAATTATAATACATGACTCCATTATAAGTATATTGGGTTATTCTTAAAGGAAACCTATGGCAGCATTTTGTAAGCTCTAACTTTGATCTTGAATAGAGGGAACCCAAAAGTCCAATAGATTTCGTAACAATAGTCTGCTCTGAGATTATGAATAATATTTTGTTTCTGGTCTCATTTACAAAAAAAGAAAAAATACTAATAATTCCATCTGAATACATGTCTGAGGGAGAAGCATGTTTGTAGCAAGCAGTAGCATCTATTGTATTGTTAGGGTTAACAAGCTGTGCAATAATTTCATACCGAACAGTACGCTGCAAAACAGCTTTGCATAATAATTCTGCACACGAGAAGAATAGGGATGGACTCTTTAGCCATAAATTTGCTGAAGCTTCTGCTCGTAACTGTCCCTCACCACCACCTCCATTACCATTTGGGCAAGACCAGCTCTGAGTAAGGTACAGAAAGTAATCCTTAATTTCATTTCCCAGAGGATAGTAAATTTTAGCTATATCTGTGGCGTTCTTGGTGTTAGTTTCATTCTGACATTGCTTAAGTTTGCTGGCTAGAGATTTACATTGGGTTTTAGAGCAGTATTTCACATAAGATAACCAAAAATTTCCATTTACATCACCAGGCTGATTGACATGAGTAATCTCAATTTCACTGTCACACACGAAATCAATACATGGTTCTGGAAATTCGGGAAATGTGATATTCCTTTTTAAAAGATACTGAAACAAACTGTTATACCTATTGGTATGGTATTCCCAATTCCTACTTTTATCACTTAAACACTTGAAGAATCTATACCCTTTTCCTCTCTGGAAAAGCTGATAAAATGAAAAAAATAGATCATTCCACGTATCCCTACTCAAAGGTGGGCACCAAGAAGCCCGAAATGGTATGATCAAATGAGTTCCAGATTTCTGAATTCTAAAGACAATTGTTGTTGGGCAAGGAGATTCCAAAGGATACTTGTCAAAGCTATAAACACTCACGCTTTCAGGCTCTAAAGAATTCTTTTTATCATGATACATCTTGTGAATCTCATGCATACAAGCTGATATGTTCAGGCCACTAAAAGCCGAGGGTTGAACAAGAACAGAAGGGATCCCTCCATAATAGAGTATATCTGCACCGACTTGACAAAGGTATGTTCTACATGAGAGAGGCAAGAATGGAAATTCTGTTTGAGTATTTTCAATGTAAGAAAGTCCTTTTGACTGTACACACGACGGTTTCAACAAGATAAATGAAGAGTTTTTGTCTATTCTTGCTTTTGTACTGATCCCTGAATAATCAGTCTTGCTTTTGGGCCTTATACTGTCAAAGCATGCCTTTGTGCTTTTCTCAAACCAGTAAGTTTTTTGTTCTGTGACATCAGTGTAATATATCATAGGATAATCTTCAGAACACAATATGTCCCAACACTTATGTAGCAGGTTTTCAAAGCCTGATTCTTTGGAATTCGTGTATAATTGAAGACCAAGTGATGTTCTGCATTCTTTCTGTGGTGAAAATATTTGGGTATTTAACTCAAAGTCAATTATTGGATCATACGAGGGAGAGGAAGAAGCCACTGAAGAAGAATAGAGAGCTGTTGCATTTAAAACAATTGGGGAAGAAGAGATAGCCGTTGCATTTAAAGCAATTGGGGAAGAAGAGATGGTCGTTGCATTTAAACCAATTGGGGAAGAAGAGATGGTCGTTGCATTTAAATCAATTGGGGAAGAAGGGATGGCCGTTGCATTTAAAACAATTGGAGAAGGGAGGGCTGTTGCATTTAAAACAATTGAGAAAGAAGGGAGGGCTGTTGCATTTAAAACAATTGAGAAAGAAGGGAGGGATGTTGCATTTAAAGCAATTGGGGAAGAAGGGATGGCGGTTGCATTTAAAGCAATTGGAGAAGGGAGGGCTGTTGCATTTAAAGCACTTGAGAAAGATGGGAGGGCCGTTGCATTTAAAGCAATTGGGGAAGAAGGGAGGGCAGTTGCATTTAAAGTAATTGGGGATATAGACATTGTTAAAGATGTAGCTACAAAGGGTTCTAGTACAGAAAAAGTTTCTGGCTGGGTAAATATAGTAACAGTTGGATTATATAAATAATTTCCCTCAGAACTAACTAATGTTGTTAGAGGCCTCAAGGTTAATAAAGGATTTATAATTATAACTTCCGGAGAAGAAAAGTCAACAGGGCTAACAGTAGATTTTTTGTTATCAAAAGAGCGCAAGGAGGAAGAATGATGCTGATTTAGGAATGATGAAGTTAACAAGGTTTCACAGGAATGAGAACTTGAAAGGTTTATTTCATTCGCTTTGAAAACCTTTGACGATTCAATTAATTGATCTGTTTGTGTTTCTCGGGTCTGAGATGGGAGAAAAGGAGTTGCCAGAAAAGAGGATTGAATTCTACGCTGATGATCAATTGCAGATGATATGGATGATACAACATTCTGAGAAGTGTGGAAAGAAAAAGATTTATTTTGAACATTTTCTGTATTATCCAGAATACTTGCTGAAATACCCTGTATCTGGTGAATGCAGTTTGGTCCATTTTCCAAATCAAATTCCCCATGAAGGACTGTTGTTACTAGTTCAGTACCCGAGATTAAAACCCCCTGCTTACAATTAGCATTTGTGAACATAGAAGTGTGTAATGGTGTATCCCGGGGTAAATTAAATGTAGTGGACATGGCAAGTACAGAATTGTAGCAGTTTGTGCCATCCTTTCCTTTAATACATGACGGGAGAGATGTTACAGTTGAAAACATCCCTGAAGTCATACGAGAGAACACAGACGATGCGGTCACCGTTGTCAAAGTGTTCTGGGTGAATTCCCTGAGCAAAACAAGAGGAAATGACAGACTCAAGTAAGTAACTGGGGTAACAACTGCCAAGGTTATTTTTTCTAAGTGTGAATCTCAAAATCGGTTAGGAATAAGATTATATCACAAGCATGTTGCATAATCATCATCTTATCCTAGTATCATAATAGTTCAATTTATGATTAATATCATAAGAAACAAACATACCCTTTACCTGCTCTCAACTGTGGCTTCATTACTGTCTGGCAACTTAAAAGTGTTAGTGCTCCAAGTGGTTCTTGAATCTGTGTCTGTGAAATAAGTGGAAGAATGGTATTCTTCTACTATTTCTATTTTATCACTGACCTCATACTTTAAGCCATGTGAATCTGGAAAGGATATTTGTTTATTTCAATTAAATATGAAAAACCTTTCACTGTACCAGGTTTTTTTTTTAATAATAAATTTAAATGTATCGAGTAATCAATTGGTTAATCTTCTGTCTTCTCACAATAGATGAAAGATAAACAACAAATATTGTAGATATTAAAAGAAAAGAAGCAAAATAGTACATAGTTTTGACATTTTAGTTTGTACATTTGAGAAAATAAGAAAACTTCAAAAACAATATGCTCAGAAGAACACCCAAAAGCAAAATTACATCTGCTTTAATACCACTATGAGCCAAGCTACATCCTTATTTGGAAAAGCAGAATGCTACAAGACGTAAGGGTCCAAAGTGAGAACAAAAAATTAAATGATTAAAAAATATACAAGAGAGCAGAAATAGAGTCAAGCAAGAAAGATTTTACACATACTAAGACTATTGTTAAACCTAGCAGAAAAAAATGTACAGTATATTAAAGATAGATAAACCCTGAACAGAATAAATCATAGACAATCACAACTACAAATAACAGTGGAATGATTGAAAAATAACTTTCGAATTGAGACAAGACAAGAGACAGAAGCTCTGAAAAGTGCTTTGAAAGATACAGAATTCTGTCATGTAACTTGTTCAGATGTGCTGACCCAACATAGTTTTAAGAAGTTAACTTGAGGACGCAAAATTCCTTGTGAAAGAAGGACATAATGCTCATTAATATCAAAGAATTGTATGATAGATGTGAGGCCTTGTAGTGTGAAATACAAGGTGTTATGGATATATGATGTTATGTATTAAAAAACACTCGTATGTCATTACGCTTTAGGTATATAAAACAGCAGACACAAAAAAGTGTGAGATCTATGAATTTTATGATTAAAACTTTTGTGGAATATAAAATGACTGGAATAATGGAGTAACTCATTGTCTATGAAATTTAAGCATCCAAATTAAGTAAACTACCTTTATTCTGGACAGGTATCTAAATTTAAAGAACATTGAATATGGTGATTCTGGATTTAAATTACCTTAGAACAAAAGTTGACAGAAGATGTGAATAGAGAAAGCAGAAAGGTTGGACTGAAAATTAATATGAGTAAGACTAAGATAATGTTCAATGAAAATGCAGCGACAACAAATAAGAGTTATGGACGAGCCTCTGGAGATTGTTAATGAATATATGTCCTTCTGACAGACAGCAAGTGCTTCCCCATGACACGAGACCAAGATTAAAAGAAGGGTAAGTACGGGATGGAGAGCATTTGGTATACAAAATGAGATTATGAAGAGTAAAATGACACTTATCCTAAAAACAAAAGTATTTAATGAGAAGGTCCTACTAGTACTAACTTATGCATCAGAAACTTAGAGCCTTACTATAGAACATAAGCTAGTTACAACTCACAGAGCTATGAAAAGAATAATGATGGGAATAACACTAAGAGACAGAAAAAGAGCAACATGGATACAAGAGCAAACTAAAGTAGAGGGTATTCTAAGAACTTGTAAGAAAAATAAATGGACATGGGTAGGACATATAATGAGAATGACAGACAATACATGGATATCAAGAATAACAGAATGGGTCCCTAGCAATTGTAAAAGAGGCAGAGGAAGGAAGAGAAGACGATGGAGCAATGAACTAAGGATGTTTATGGTCGTGGACTGGGACAGAAAGAACATAAACAGACGCAAGTGGAAGGACATGTCTGAGGCCTCTGTCTTGCAGTGGACTAGTAACGGCTGATGATGACGATGATGAGAACAATGTGGCCTTCTAAAGAGTAATGCATAAATATTTCAGGCCTCATTAATCGTTCAGAAAAAGTGGTCTATGGTTTTACATCAAGGGAGTGCAGAGCTTTTTGACATCCTGGTGGATCATAAGCATGCAAACCGATTAGCTCACACTAGTTTTTCAAGCACAGGCATTAAAGGAGATGGGAAGTTAAATGCTGTCAAAGGTTTTTTTGGAGGCAAGATGGCCATAAAAGATTGTTTGTAACTATAATCTAGATCTTAATCACCACTGTTACCACTGTCAGGAAAGAGGAATCTATCAATAAAGCAATTTCAAGGCAGGAAAAGTTATTGAAAATTAAAGAACACAAGACAGATTGGAAACGTAATAGCCTTGGTGCCACTATCTTTGAAGTTATAGCTAGCCAGTTTTGCAAAACAACTCCTAAGTTCCTGACATAATCGGGTGCAGTCTATGAAAGAGTAGCGCACAGAACGTTTGGAGTAGAAGGTAAAGTCTGCTACCAACAAAGATTCGGAATAACTATTATATTAATTTTAGAAAATAATACATGGAGTGTTAGGTCAATACAATTTTTTTGATAAATTTCAGTCAGTCCCAATTAAATTGACGAATCATCAACATCTAAGAAATTAACTACAAAAAAAAAGTTGCAGGGTTTGGGGCAACATTTTCTATTTCATACTAACAGTCCTGACACAAGTTAAAACTTATGAACAATAAAGGTCCTCTCACACTGCCCAGTGAAACATTAAGCATTAGAAAACCTGGCCTTCATATAGCCTCCGGAACCTTAATTATGATCATTTTGTACAGAAGCTTAGTGGTTAATCAGATAAAATAAAACAACAACTGTGAAATGATTCTGAACTAGGTTCAGACTCTAGTCCATTATTCAGGTTATCATGGCTATATCTAATGACCGGTACATCTTCCAAGTGTATCAACAATACCTCATTGTTTCTAGTGCATTTACTGCACGTTAAGAAGTGTAATAGATTCATGATACTTGAATAATCAAGTTTCAGTAACCTTAGGAGCGTCTGAAGGAGTATAAATTCCCTTATCTGCAAGTTTTGAGAGACCCTTGAACAAAACAAATATGACTAAGCCGAATTTGAGGTTAAGATATACTTCTCTTTGAAAGTAATAGCATACTAAACCAGATCTTCTTCCTCAGTAAAAGAGGTTATTTAGTACCTTACATTTTTATGCTTATTAAATGAAAAATAGGTTAGGTGGAAATGGACTCTATGTAGGTATCAGAAAGTTCAACTTTCATCATATATATGAAAGAAATGTTATTTTCATTAGTAAAATAAATTTTTGAATATACTTACCCGATGATCATGTAGCTGTCAACTCTGTTGCCCGACAGAAATCTACGGTCGGGATACGCCAGCGATCGCTATACAGGTGGGGGTGTACACAACAGCGCCATCTGTGAGTAGGTACTCAAGTACTTCTTGTCAACAAGAACTCAATTTTCTCCTCGGTCCACTGGTTCTCTATGGGGAGGAAGGGCGGGTCCTTAAATTCATGATCATCGGGTAAGTATATTCAAAAATTTATTTTACTAATGAAAATAACATTTTTCAATATTAATCTTACCCGATGATCATGTAGCTGATTCACACCCAGGGTGGTGGGTGGAGACCAGCATACATGTTAACAAAGAAGCTAAGTATCCCGTATCTTATTTTAGCCGTTATTCAAAATAACAAACATAAAATAAATAAGTACCTGGTAAGGAAGTCGACTTGAACCATTACTCTGCCTTTTTAAGTACGTCTTCCTTACTGAGCCTAGCGATCCTCTTAGGATGCTGAGCGACTCCTAGGTGCTGAAGTATGAAGGGCTGCAACCCATACTAAAGGACCTCATCACAACCTCTAATCTAGGCGCTTCTCAAGAAAGAATTTGACCACCCGCCAAATCAACCAGGATGCGGAAGGCTTCTTAGCCTTCCGGACAACCCAGAAATATTACAAGAGAAAGATTAAAAAGGTTCTGGAATTAGGGAAATGTAGTGGTGGAACCCCCACCACTACTGCACTCGTTGCTACGAATGGTCCCAGAGTGTAGCAGTTCTCGTAAAGAGACTGGACATTCTTAAGATAAAAGACGCGAACACTGATTAGCTTTTCCAAAAGGTTGCGTCGAAAATATTTTGCAGAGATCTATTTTATTAAAGGTCACGGAAGTTGTGACAGCTCTAACTTCGTGTGTCCTTACCTTCAGCCAAGCTTGGTCTTCCTCATTCAGAAGGGAATGAGCTTCTCGTATTAACAGTCTGAAAATAAAAGGATAAAGAATTCTCTGACATAGGCAAAGATGAATTCTTAACTGAACACCATAAAGCTTCAGACGGGCCTCGTAAAGGTTTTTAAAATAGAACTTAAGAGCTCTTACAGGACATAATACTCTTTCTAGTTCATTTCCAACCATACGCTAAGTTTGGAATAACGAACGATATTGGTCAAGGCCGAGAAGGCAGCTCGTGTTTGGCTAGAAAACCAAGATGTAGAACATGTAGCCGTTTCGGATGAAAATCCGATGTTCTTGCTGAAGGCATGAATCTCACTGACTCTTTTAGCTGTGGTTAAGCATATCAGGAAAAGAGTCTTAAAGGTGAGATCTTACAGGGAGGCTGATTGAAGTGGTTCGAACCTGTCTAACATAAGGAATCTTAGAACCACGTCTAAATTCCAACCAGGTGTAACCAAACGACGCTCCTTCGTGGTCTCAAAAGACTTAAGGAGGTCCTGTAGATCTTTATTGTTGGAAAGATCTAAGCCTCTGTGACGGAAGACTGATGCCAACATGCTTCTGTAACCCTTGAAAGTGGGAGCTGAAAGAGATCGCTCTTTCCTCAGATATAAGAGGAAGTCAGCTATTTGAGTTACAGAGGTACTGGTCGAGGATACGGATACTGACTTGCACCAGTTTAGGAAGATTTCCCACTTCGATTGGTAGACTCTAAGGGTGGATGTTCTCCTTGCTCTAACAATCGCTCTGGTTGCCTCCTTCGGAAAACCTCTAGTTCTCGAGAGTCTTTCGATACTCTGAAGGCAGTGAGACGAAGAGCGTGGAGGCCTTGGAGTACCTTCTTACGCGTGGCAGACGTAGCAGGTCCACCCTTAGGGGAAGAGTTCTGGAAACGTCTACTAGCCATCGAAGTACCTCGGTAAGTTATTCTCTCGCGGGCCAGAGGGAAGCAACTAGTGTCAACTTTGTCCCATCGTGAGAGGCGAACTTCTGCAGTACCTTGTTGACAATCTAGAACGGAGGGAATGCATATAGATCTAGATGAGACTAATCTAGTAGAAAGGCATCTAAAAGAACCACTGCTGGGTCCGGGATAGGTGAGCAAAGTATTGAGAGCCTCTTGGACATCGAGGTTGCGAAGAGAACTATGGTTGGCTGGCCCCAGGTGACCCAAAGTCTCTTGCATACATCTCTGTGGAGGGTCCAATATGTTGGAATTATTGTCCCTTCCTACTGAGACAAACTGCTAAGACATTCAAGTTGCCTTGGAAGAAACTTGTTACTAGTGAAAAGTCTAGACCTGTTGAACAGGAGAGGAGGTCACTAGCGAACTCGCACTATGTCAGAGAGTAGGTCCCTCCTTGCTAGGAGATGAACATCAAAGCAGGGAGTTGTCCGTGTTGACCTCCATTACTTTGTCTTGAAGGAGAGACCTGAAGCTTTTCCAGGTCAGACGTACTGCCAGAAGCTTCTTGCTGTTAAAATGCATTGTCCTTTGACTCGAGAGCATGATCCCGAGCATTCCCTACCGCCTAAGGTCGCACCCCAGCCTACGTCCGATGCGTCTGAGAAGAGAACGTGGTTGGGAGTCTGAACAGTCAGGGGAAGACCCTATAAAAGGTTGATAAAGTCCTTTCCTCAGGTTAGACCAGACTTATCTTCCGGAAACCGGGATCGAGACCGCTTCTAGCGTCTTGTCCTTTTCCAGTGAAGAGCTAGATGAAACCGAAGAGGACGGAGGTGTAGTCTTCCAAGTGACACCAATTGAACCACGGATGACAGTGTCCTAACCAGACTCATCCACAGCCTGACAGGGCCGTATTCCTTCTTCAGCATCTACTGGATGGATAGCAGGGCTGGGGATTGATTTTCTTGTTCAGCCATGTCCTCATCAGAGGGTTCCTCATCCGAAACTGATGAGGAAACGGCAACGGAGTGGGCAACGTCTGACTCGCTGAATCCGGTCGCACTGGTGGATGCGTGACGGAGCCGGACACAAGATCATGGTACTGCTGCACAGTCTGTGAACTGTCAACCATGGGGATGCGAGGAAGTACAGCGACAACCCGAAACTGTCTAGACTGTCTGGGTAGTACAGACAACCCCTTATCGGGTTGCTGAGGTTGCCGCACTGCGTCACAACAAGTCACCTCTGCTGGTTGTTGAACGTCTTCCCAGTGACACACTGAACGTCCACAACCACCTCCGAGAGTAGCTTAACGTCAACGTGCGACTGGCAACCCACACTGGGTCGCACCGGTGGAGGAACCATCTCAACTGGCGGACGTGAGTAGGATACCTCAGCGTCAACAGGGTGTACAACCAACCGGTAGGAAGGTCGTTGGCAAGAAGGTTCTTCTCCGTAAAAAATCCTCTATCAATGACTAAGCTTGGACTGCATGTCTTGCAACAAAGCCCAAGGTCTATGGGAGCAGGTGTGGCAACAGACGGGGTTAGCGACTGAAGCGGAACCATTTACCCTCCCTGGAAGCATGTTATGCTTAAATTAAAGTCCATAGGAGGCTAAGCAGCTTAAGGCTCCTCTCCAAATGACAGAGTCCTCAAGGGAATATCAGAAGGAGGGAGAACAGCACTTTCTCATCTACAGGAACCATGTCCGAGAAAAGCTAGGTTCTCTCAGTGAGGGTTTCACTGGTGCAAAAGCAGCAGACCAGAAGGCAACGTTATGAAACTGCTTGACAGTCTGTGAACTGTCAAAAACTGAACTGTCAACCACAACAGGAGCGTGAGGACATACAGCACTGGTGTATAAGTAGCAGACCAGAAGGCAACGTCATGTAACTGTTTGACAGTCTGTGAGTTGGCAACAACCAAAGTTGTGTGGGGAAGCCTCAACTCCTGACTGACTAGTTTGCTGCGGGCGAGTGGCGGTAACGACAGTGTGTAGCGGAGGCTGACACACCGTGTCAAAACACGGCAGCTTGTGGTAGCTCACGCACGGCAACGGAGTGCTCTGTGTGTGGGAGTCATCATACATCTGGCAGGGTTGACTGTGCATGGGTGGAGGAGCTCTCACAACAAGAGTGTGAGAGCAGGAAGCCATGCCGGGCGCACAACCGTGGGAGGTGTAGGCCCACGGGTGCATCGTCAACCTTCTCCGCAGTCGGAGTGTGGGAGCTGGCAACAACAAAAGCTGAGTGTTGGTGCGTGGGAGGGGCTGCGGTGGGTTGCAGAGCATGCTGTATGGTATGCGGAGCATGCTGTATGGTATGCGGTGAATGCCGCATAGTACTGGAACCCGGCAGCTCTACAGCACCTTCCCACTGCTGATGCGGTAGCTCACGCATGTCAACGGATGGTGCAGCAAGAACATGCGTCTGGCAGGGTGGACTGCGCATCGGTGGTGGAGCTCTCACAGGTGGAGTGTGGGAGCAGGCAGCCGCAGTATCTGCTGAGCGCACAACCGTGGAAGGTTGTAGATTAACAGGAGCATTGTCAACCTTCCAGCACGATACTCCTGCATGAAGGACCAAGCTGAGACTGTATAGTCTACAGCATGGACCACTAGGGTCTATGAAAGACGACAACAAACGGAGCTACTGTCCGTTGTGACTGAGGGTCTAAAACAGCTGGTGCGGCAACAGACGGAGTTACTGCCTGTTGCGGTACCGCCTTGCCTCTCTTGGGAGGTGTGCAGTCGTCGGATGACTGGAGCGAGTCCGAACTGACCCAGTGGCTACACCTAGGCCGTTGGACTTGCGCGGAAGGGACCGACTTGCACTTAAAAGCTGCAAGATTTGGTCCATGGTTTCTGCGAGAAACCTCTTCCGCAGACGAGGAATAAATGGGCTCTCTCGTCTTTGTGTGGGTGGGGTGATCACGTCGGCAACGTGTGTAGATACACCCGAAACCACGGAGGGAAACGTCTGTTCGTCGATCAAGACCTGTGGAACCCATAAGTCGTTCGACATTACTTCTCCCCTGGGCTTGGGAGCTTGTAAGAGGTATCGGACTAGGTGAACAACTGGCACGAACAAACGAACCCTCGAACGCAACACTGTAACACTTTGCGCATATCACTTTATCACTTTTGATTTTCTGTTTGCACTTATTTCACTGAACTCGAAACTTTAAGTGATTTGTACCTGAAACACGCAATCCTATCCTTCATTAAAAGGTAGTAATTGCGAAAACAGTTTTACAATGTAACAGAAAAACATAATGAAAGATAAAGAATTCAGTAACTGGAAAAGAGACTAAACACTAGATCAAATAAACTACGTTTAAAATCTCTCACCGCATAAAGCCTGGGAACAAGAATAAAACTCTAGAAACGTTTTACCTTCTTCCCCTATAGCGACTAGGGAGAAGAGTAAAAAACGAGAACAACGTTACCCGCTTGAACGAAACGTTTATCCTCCTCTCTCTCCCTCCGTCTCTATCTCTCTCTCTCTCTCTCTTGACTTAGAACCTGAGAGAAGAGCCCAATTATATATCGTTAAAACATATTATTTGTTAAAGGAAAAAAACTGAAAGGTTTCCCAAATAAAAAGTTCCATTATTAGAATTAAAACCATTTAAGCTAAGAAAGAATGAACGAAACGCTAGAATCGGTTTACTCTTACTGCAACGTGAAACCGTGAAATACTCTCTCTCTATCGTAACGATAGAGCGCATGTTGAACGTTCTGAACGTCAACAACTGCGGAGACTAAACTAAACGTTAGTTCATCTTTGAAAAAAGTACGAGACTATCAAAGAAATTCTTTCAAAAACATTAAAATTAAAATAGCATAAATTCTTAACAGGAAATACAATATGACGGGCTCAATGTTAATTAACTTCGGTTCCAAGTAAGGACCGCCTACTATTAGGAAAGGTCGCATATAAACAAACATAGAAATTAATTTTTATAAGTTTATAATAAATGGAAAGTTAATCGAAGAGGCCTATAAATGGCGGAGAGATATAAAATAAATCTATAAATTTGTTAAGCAAAATTACCAAAAACCTAAACACACTTCCGTCTAAGGGAAGGGTCGGTCATAAAAAGTGAAAGAGAGTCTATACTCTCTTCGACACCAACACTTCCGTCTAAGGGAAGGGTCGGCCATTTAAAAGTGAAAGAGAGTCCATACTCTCTTCGTCACCATAATTAAATCTATCCAAAACGAGTTCAAGTTTTGAAATGAAGATAAAACCCCTGCATAGCGAAAGCTCAAAACTGGAATAGTGTACTTCACCAAAAAGTTGTGAAAACAAATCCAGTTAGGGACGGCGTATTAGTAGGTCTTGCCGGTGGCACGACAGAGGAAAAATTGAGTTCTTGTTGACAAGAAGTACTTGAGTACCTACTCACAGATGGCGCTGTTGTGTACACCCCCACCTGTATAGCGATCGCTGGCGTATCCCGACCGTAGATTTCTGTCGGGCAACAGAGTTGACAGCTACATGATCATCGGGTAAGATTAATATTGAAAAAATACAAGTAATGAGGAAACAAGAATATGGACATGACTGGTAACTCAAAATGAAAACTACTGTACGTCTTTGGCC
>NC_090739.1:8527677-8542677 GCF_036898095.1 Palaemon carinicauda
TTCAGGTCACACCATTTTACCTAATAGCTCTGCCAGTTTTTAACATTGGCCTTTATCCTTTCAAGATTCTCAATGTTACTGGTAGCTTACTGGAAACGTCCCTGCCTGGAATCTGCTGGACGGGAGTTCGAGACCTATTCAACATAGATAGTTTCTAATATTATGTATCACCTCACCATTCTTGTGTGCTAGAGACGGGATGTTTTTTTTGGGGGGTGCCTATAAGTCAACCAGCCGAATCCTCAGCAGCCATTGCCTGGCCCTCCCTGGTCCTAGCTTATTGGATATGAGGCTTGGGCACTGATCATATGTATGAATGGTCAGTCTCTAGAGCATTGTCCCGTCCCTTGACTCTTCCATTCACGAGCGACCTTCAAAACGTAGTAAGTCGCCCGACTTATTTCTTCCAGAGGATCTCTCTTTCAATCTTACTCTCTAAGAATTTTGGACCGTGTACGTTCACATATTTTCTCTTCTATCCCATACATTTGTATTTCTAAGAACATTTTATAAAGCAGGCATCCTGTATAGCAAACATAGCGACACTCCGGACCCGGAATCAGACGAAAGTCAATAAGTTTTTCTCCCACGTAATTATTACAATTTCGTATGGCTAAACGGGGACAGATGATGAAATATTTGGATTTCAATTGAAAAGGAAAAAAATGTATTCGAGACAAATACGAAAAAAAAGTCTCAATTCTAAACAGATTTTGACAAATCTAACAATAATGTTTCAGGAATGGTCAGATATAACGTGAAAAAAAGAGGTTTGGAAAAAAGAAAAAGAAAAAAAAACTGAAAATCCTGCCAATTGAAGACAGTAAACCCCAGAAAGGGGCTTTCGAAGTCAAACTCCAACCTCGATATTTTCACAAAATTAAATTGTTGGGAGCAGTAATATTAGCCGGTAGAATAATTTTAGGCAGTAACTGGTTAGTTCCGATTAAATTCTAAAAATCCATTGCTTATCCGAGTTGATAAAAATGGTTTAAATAAGCGTTATTTCTCGCATCCTAAATCATGTGTAAACAGCTTACATTCAACGTTGTTTACGAAGGAACATAAAAAAATAAATCTGGTGGCACAATTGATTCTATCTGACCTAAAATATACCATCTGCCCTAAAATATACTTACACTTATCTGGTAGCACAACTGATTCTATCTGACCTAAAATATACTTACACTTGTCTGGTAGCACAACTGATTCTATCTGACCTAAATTATACTTACACTTGTCTGGTAGCACAACTGATTCTATCTGACCTAAAATATACTTACACTTGTCTGGTAGCACAACTGATTCTATCTGACCTAAAATATACTTACACTTGTCTGGTAGCACAACTGATTCTATCTGACCTAAAATATACTTACACTTGTCTGGTAGCACAACTGATTCTATCTGACCTAAAATATACTTACACTTACAAAGTCTAAAAAATAAAATAGGATAGTTTCACAAAGCTCGTTTTATTGGAGTCTTTCTCCCCAACCCCCATTCAAAATTTGTCAAGCTTTAAATTAACTTCGAGGAATTAATTTCTTACCTTCATATCTATGGATGAAGTAAGATGGACTGAGAGGAGCTACAGGACAAAGCCAGTGTTCCTTCGATTGGCTACTGGCAAGTTCTGAAGTCCAAAGCTGTCTATATACTCAAAACGAACTACCTATGGGCCAGTGATCACGAGGTTCGTTCAGCAAGTGAGCAAGGATAGGATATAAAAGATATGTGATTGGACTATAAGTAACTATGGCATGATGCTTCAAAAGTAATTATGATGATTTATTGATTGATTTAAAGTTTTCTGGCATCATAATCTCTAAGGTTATTGACCCCGATAACATTTCATATAAAAAATTAAAGAATATTCAATTAAAACCATAAAAGTTAAGATGCCATTATAAAAGTTAAATAGTTTTCAGAAGACCTGCTTCTGAAATAAATCTAAAAATGCCGCTCGCATAGTAGGGCACATCATGTCCAAGAATCTTGCCAAGGATGAACCTGCCATCCTCACCTCGAGGCTCAAACAGATATCTATTTCTTAAGTTGTTATAATTGGGGCATTCGGTCAACATAGGCCTCACTGTTAAAGGTACCAAACACTCGTGTGTCAACCGAGTGTGACCAATGCGGAAACGACAGAGACGTTAATTAGGATGAAAGAGAATGTGTGTGAATCCATAATCGATAAACACGATAAAGGACTTTTATGAGATTGATAATCAAATGCTATGTATCATAGACCAGTGAATCTATTTCAACATATCTTTAAAGTTTAGAGTTAAGCGAGCCTGTTCCTGGTATCTTTCCAAACTATCGAAAAATATGAGAAAATAAGTGAGTAAGCTTTTTAATTTCTTGGTCTAGGAATTGCAAATGGACATAGCCAATTCGTAATAAGTTGAATACAAATTTTACATCTTCATACATCGTTTAATCAAACCTAACCAAATAAGCCATTCGATGCTATATGTACCTATGGCATGACGCTTCAAAAGTAATTAGGATGGAAGAGAATGCGTGTGAATCCATAATCGATAAACATGACAAAGGACTATTTATGAGATTGATAATTAAAGACTATGTATCATAAATCAGTGAATCAATATCAAGATATTTTTAAAGTTTAGAGTTAAACAAGCCTGTTCTTGGAATCTTTCTAAATTATCAAAAAATGAGAGAAATCAAACCAGTTTGGCTAAAAATTGCAATTGCCCATGGCCAATTCTTATTAAGTTAAATGCACTTTTTACATCTTCATACAACTCGCAACAACAAGGACGCTATTCGGTACTATTACTTTTAACAATGAAATAAATTTATTCAAATAAATAACTTAAGGATAAGGGGAACTTAATATTTCATGCGCATTCAGTTATATTAAATAAATTTATTGTAAATGATAAAATTTCGCTCAATAAACAAAATGAAATCTAAAATCCACATAAATTACGTACACTTCTTAACAAGTTAGTAAGGCACCTATATACATAAGCATTTAATGCTAGGGCAAATATGGCAAGCATTCCACTTGATCTATACAAACTAGCTAAAAAACATTGCATGAATTTATATTCGTCTAAATATGTTATAAAAATGGAAAAATAAACACTCATTCTGCAATATAAAATGGCTTAAAGTAATTCACAGAATTGCTAGACCCCGCATTGTTGAAAGACTACAATCTTCAAAAAATGGAAAAATAAATACTCGTTTTGTAATATAAAATGGCTTAAAGTAATTCACAGAATTGCTAGACCCCGCATTGTTGAAAGACTACAATCTTCAAAAAATGGAAAAATAAACACTCATTCTGCAATATAAAATGGCTTAAAGTAATTCACAGAATTGCTAGACCCCGCATTGTTGAAAGACTACAATCTTCAAAAAATGGAAAATAAACACTCATTCTGCAATATAAAATGGCTTAGAGTAATTCACAGAATTGCTAGACCCCGCATTGTTGAAAGACTACAATCTTCAAAAAATGGAAAAATAAATACTCTTTCTGTAATATAAAAGGGCTTAAAGTAATTCACAGAATTGCTAAACCCCGCATTGTTGAAAGACTACACTCAATAATGAACCAGTTCCTGCCTACAATTAGTAAACATGGTGGAACATCTATACAAGACAGCAGACGGCACCTTTTAATTATAAACATTAATGGTTTATGCAAAGTGATTGCATGTAAGACAAGAAAAAGATGCCTTGTACTCTGGCACACTATTCTATCTTATTTCTTTTCCTCTTGTTTTGTTAAAGTTTTATAATTCATACAGAAAATATTTATCTTAATGTTGTTACTGTTCTTAAAATACTTTATCTTTCCTTGTTTCCTTTCCTCGCCAGGCTATTTTCCATGTTGGAGCCCTTGCGCTTATAGCATCCTGTTTTTCCAATTAGGGATGTAGCCTAGCAAGTAATAATAGTATTTTCCATGTTAGAGCCCCTGGGCTTGTAGCACCCTACTTTTCCAACTAGGGTTGTAGCTTAGAAAGTAATAATGATATTTTCCCATGTTGGAGCCCTTGGGCTTATACCATCCTGCGTTTCAAACTAGGGTTGTAGCTTAGCAAGTAATAATAATAATAATAATAATAATAATAATACAGTAATAACAATAATAATATGGAGATGAGTTCACGCTTTAGATGGTCTTCTAATGTAGCTTTTATTGTAATGATAATCAACTTTGATTCTACAGTTGAAGAATGAACGTGGCAGTAACTCTTCGTATAGTTTTCCTCTGGAGCTAAAACTCTCCACAAGGAGAAATGCGTGATGCATTCGCTATATCACTAATGGTCTCATATTATAATCTGCAAGGTGAGAAACACTAGATCTGGTCCGTCCTGGATAGGTTACTACCGAACATAGTGACGAGATTAAATAAATAAATAAATATATATCTATATCTATATCCATATGTACAGGTGTATATATATATATATATATATATATATATATATATATATATATATATATATATATATATATATATTATATATATATACATATATACATATATACATATATATACATACATATCTATATACGTATACACACATTATATATATACATTATATATATATATATATATATATATATATATATATATATATATATATATATATATATATAATGTATATATATATATATATATATATATATATATATATATATATATATATATATATGTATATATGTGTGTATATATATATGTATATATATATGTATGTATATGTATTATATATATATATATATATATATATATATAATTAAAAGGATAAGCATGGTATGAAGACCTCTTGATAAACAAAATGAGATTAGGAAAAGTAATATGCCACGTTCTCTAAAAAGAAAAAAATCTAATCCCATGCTCCTACCAGTATTAACTTATGCATCAGATATTTGGAGCCTTACTAAAGCCTTAGAACATAAGCTAGTCACAACTCAAGAGCTATGAAAAGAATAATGATGGATATAACACTAAAAGAAATCTAGATGAATTCACTCCCAAGACAGGAAGCAATGTTTTGCCTGGCCTTGGTCATTAAAGTGTTTCATGGCGTAGTGATTTCGGTTTCACAAAGATTCACTCGGTTGACGTACCTAAGCTTGTCTTATTATGTTTTTATATTTCTCTCTCTCTCTCTCTCTCTCTCTCTCTCTCTCTCTCTCTCTCTCTCTCTCTCTCTCTCTCTCGAAAGGCAACTAACTCACACATGAGTGGTAATAAGGCGTAATCGAAAATGCACTGAAAACGAATCTGTTAATAACTTATCTGGCCAAAATTCCCTCAATAACATTTTGAAATTAATCTGAGAATCATATATTTGGTAGATTTTTATTTACTAAGAGTTAAGAATGACGTTCTTTTACGTACTATTTTTTTTTTATGAAATATTTAAATTATCGGAAATGGAACACATCCCTAAGACATTCAATAAATTCACGGTGGGGAAGGTGAGGATTGATTGATTGATTTGATGTTTTCTGGCACCCTGGCATGGAAGGTGAGGAAAGGGTGAGGGAAGGATAAGGGCAAGGGTGAGAAAAGGGTAACGGAAGGATAAGGGAAAGGGTGACGGAAGGATAACGAAAGGGTGAGGAAAGGGTAAGGGAGGGATAAGGGAAAGGGTAAGGGAGGGATAAGGGAAAGGGTGAAGAAAGGTGAGGGAAAGGGTGAGGAAAGGATGGGGGAAAGGGGGAGAAAAGGATGGGGGAAAGGGGGAGAATAGGATGGGGGAAAGGGGGAGAATAGGATGGGGAGGAAAGGTGAGTGAAGGATGAGGAATGGGTGAAGGAAAGGGGAGGGAAAGGAAGGGGCAAGGGAGAGGAAAGAGTAAGGAAAAGGTGAGTGAAGGGTGATGAGAGAGTGAGGGAAATTTGAGTGAAGGATGAGGAAAGGGTGAAGGAAAGGTGAGGGAAAGGGAGGGGCAAGGGAGAGGAAAGAGTGAGGGAAAGGTGAGTGAAGGGCGAGGAGAGAGTGAGGGAAAGGTGAGTGAAGGGTGAGTGAAGGATGAGGAAAGGGTGAAGGAAAGGTGAGGGAAAGGGAGGGGCAAGGGAGAGGAAAGAGTGAGGAAAAGGTGAGTGAAGGGTGAGGAGAGGGAGGGAAATTTGAGTGAAGGATGAGGAAAGGGCGAAGGAAAGGTGAGGGAAAGGGAGGGGCAAGGGAGAGGAAAGAGTGAGGAAAAGGTGAGTGAAGGGTGAGAAGAGAGAGAGAGGGAAATTTGAGTGAAGGATGAGGAAAGGGTGAAGGAAAGGCAAGGGAAAGGGAGGGGCTAGGTAGAGGAAAGAGTGAGGAAAAGGTGAGTGAAGGGTGAGGAGAGAGAAAGGGAAATTTGAGTGAAGGATGAGGAAAGGGTGAAGGAAAGGTGAGGGGCACGGGAGGGGCAAGGAAGAGGAAAGAATGAGTGGAGGGTGAGGAGAGAGTGAGGGAAATTTCAGTGAAGGATGAGGAAAGGGTGAAGGAAAGGTGAGGGAAAGGGAGGGGCAAGGGAGAGGAAAGAGTGAGTGAAGGGTGAGGGAAAGGGAGGGGCAAGGGAGAGGAAAGAGTGAGTGAAGGGTGAGGGAAAGGGAGGGGAAAGAGAGAGTGAAGGGTGAGGGAAAGGGAGGGGAAAGGGAGGGGCAAGGGAAAGGAAAGAGTGAGTGAAGGGTGAGGAGAGAGTGAGGGAAATTTCAGTGAAGGGTGAGGAGAGAGTGAGGGAAATTTCAGTGAAGGATGAGGAGAGAGTGAGGGAAATTTCAGTGAAGGATGAGGAGAGAGTGAGGGAAATTTCAGTGAAGGATGAGGAGAGAGTGAGGGAAATTTCAGTGAAGGATGTAGAGAGAGTGAGGGAAATTTCAGTGAAGGATGAGGAGAGAGTGAGGGAAATTTGAGTGTAGGGTGAGGAGAGAGTGAGGGAAATTTGAGCGTAGGGTGAGGAGAGAGTGAGGGAAATTTGAGCGTAGGGTGAGGAGAGAGTGAGGGAAATTTGAGTGAAGGATGAGGAAAGGGTGAAGGAAAGGTGAGGGAAAGGGAGGGACAAGGTAGAGGAAAGAGTGAGGAAAAGATGAGTGAAAGGTTAGGAGAGAGAGGGGGAAATTTGAGTGAAGGGTGAGGAGAGAGAGAGGGAAATTTGAGTGAAGGATGAGGAAAGGTGAAGGAAAGGTGAAGGAAAGGTGAGGGAAAGGAGGGGCAAGGGAGAGGAAAGAGTGAGTGGAGGGTGAGGAGAGAGTGAGGGAAATTTCAGTGAAGGATGAGGAAAGGGTGAGGGAAGGGTGAGGGAAAAAGGCTCTTCACCGAAAAAGATTTTGGCTGGGAGCATGAAATTAACTTGCGGATGGTTTAACAGCTAGGTAATAATAATAATAATAATAATAATAATAATAATAATAATAATAATAATAATAATAATATCTAAATTTAATTGAAAGATTTGTTTTGGGATTAATACTAAAAAATTATTAATTTTCAATTCGAATTATAGACACGCACAAGAATATTCTGTTGGAATTGCTTACATAACTTTAAAGCGATAAAATGGCATATGAGAATTCTTTTTTAAATTAAAATGTTAGTTTGAACTTTATTTAATTTTAATCATCAGCATGATAAATACAGAATGATGACCCAATATACTACAAGTAGTTCCTGAGTATAAGACTTTCTTAATTCCGCAGTTGGAACTTGACCTGGAACAGCAGCAAGTATAAAAGAAAACGTACAATGCATTCAAAGAAAACGCAATAATTCTAAATTTTACCGGTAACTATAGGACAACTTTCATTGCTCAAACGAAGTAACTGGTTATCTCGTGGCCAAGTACCCCGTTGCTTCGTGAACTTCCGTATTATAATATATATATATATATATATATATATATATATATATATATATATATATATATATATATATATATATATATATATATATGTACGTATATGTATATGTATATATATATATATATATATATATATATATATATATATATATATATACATATATATATATATATATACATATATATATATATGTACGTATATATATATATATATATATATATATATATATATATATATATATATATATATATATATATATATATATATACATATATGTATGTATATATTTATATATATATATATATATATATATATATATATATATATATACACATATATACACATACATATATATATACATATATACATATACACACACACATATATATATATATATATATATATATATATATATATATATATATACATATACACACATATATACATATACACATATATATACATATACACATATATATATATACTGTACATATATATACATATACACATATACATATATATACATATACACACATATATATACATATATATATGTATAAAATCATCACTTAATAGCCACTAAGTCAACACGAATTAGATACTTTATATATCAGTGAGAGAGAGAGAGAGAGAGAGAGAGAGAGAGAGAGAGAGAGAGAGAGAGAGAGAGAGAGAGAGAGAGAGAGAGAGAGGAGAATTTTATCCTAAAAAGTATATGCATAAATACGCCAATTAACATATGTGAATACACATTCATATAGTCAGTATCTTATAAAAAATTAAGAGACGCCCAGGTTTTAGAAGTTATATAGAGGAAGTTCTTCAATGCAGCATTAGTTTTGTAAGGTATATTAGATGGTCCAAATCATCATCATACTTGTTAAGCAAGAGTATATTACCTCTTCGTGCTATTTGGTTTTGAAAATAAGGATTACAGGAAGCTAGACTTGCTGTATATTTTTTTTTTAAATTTCTCTAATTTTGGTCATAGAGAGGTCAGGTCTGTTTCATTCTCTTGGAAAATGCCTGAATATTTTCAAAATATTATCAAAAATATGAAAAAAAAAAAAATTATAGCATTTTTTTGCAAGGACGTACCGGTACGTCCATGGGGGTAAAGGGATGGGTTTTGTGAAACGTACCAGTACGTCCTTTGGGGGTAAAAGGGTTAATAAGCAGGTGAAAACTATTAAAGTAACAGTGGAAGAGATCTGAAAGCTATTATCTCTTTGGATGTACCAAACCTCAGGAACAATTCCGAATATTCTGACGTTTCAAAAGGGGTTTTTGGTAGCACCATCTCTTTGTGAATAGCTTAATGAACTAACTTTTCTAACACTACATGACGCAAAAGGATTCAACCAGATTCCTTCAACTATCCTTGATTTTCAGAGGGACTATCCGATTTTCCACTGAATAGGTCTTGGTCTCACCATTCATCCAAAACCACACTATCATAATGTACAGTGAATCACTGACTGGGAACATATGGAGATATCATCTCGTCGATAAACAGTCCCTTTGTTCGTGTGTCCAGTCTGATAACGGTTCGTCGAACCTTGTTATCGAACGGTTTGTCGAACTCGGTATCGAACGACTCGTCGAACTTGGCGTCGAACGGTTCGTTAAACTCGGTGTCGAACGGCTCGTCGAACCCAGTTATCGAATGGTTAGTCGAACCTGCTTGCCAAACGGTTCGAAGAGGTGGAATCAGTCTCAAATGCATAAGGTTTGTGGACAATGAAGCTCCACCCACATAGGTCAGGCCACTTAATGAACCGTTATAAACCTAAATTACGGCTAGCAATAGGCAACATCTTACCTTCGTATTCAGGCAGAAAAAATAACGTTATGAGAGGTTAGCTATGAGGTTGCAATGTCTGCTCACTGTACAGTTGGCTACATGGATTTCGGTAACTATTAATGCAAGCTAAGAAGGTAGCTGGCTACTTCACAATGTAGTAAATAATACAAATGAGATTTTTATTTGCTACATAGTACGTGCGACTCGAGTCTTTTCCATATATCAATTAAATATTAATTATCTTATTAACAACACGGGATTATTATTATCATTATTAATTGCTAAGCTACAACCCTAGTTGGAAAAACAGGGAAAATAGCCCGGAGAGGAAAAGAAGCAAGAAAAAATCAAATATTTTAAGAACAGTAACATGAAAATAAATATCCCCCATATAAACTATAAAAACTTTAACAAAATAAAAGGAAGAGAAATAAGATAGAATAGTGTTCCCGAGTTTACCCTCAAGCTAGAGAACTCAACCCAAGACAGTGGAAAACTATGGTACAGAGGCTATGGCACTACCCAAAACTAGAGAACAATGGATTGACTTTGGATTAGGCAAACGTACTTTTTTCATATTTTCTGCTATTTTGATAAGTTGACAGATTAGGAAGTGGAATTTTTTAAACCAATTATAGAGGCCTAAAGTCATAACAAATAGACTTGTTGCTCGTAAAAAAAAAAAAATAAATAAATAAATAAATAAATAAATAAATAAAATAAATAAATAAATAAATTAAAAAAAAAATCTAAGTTTACCACCCCGAGATATATCAATTATAAGAAGTCTATATTAACAGTAATCATTAACATCAACATTACTCTGATACTGAATGCCTAGATTCCTAGAACTCTCTGAAAGATATGAAGTGCATCACAAATAACAGTTGCTCGACACCAGTCATGTGAAGACAGACATGGTCTGTACAATAAAAAAAATTACCATAATCACTTGATCGGTAGACCAGAGAGAAGTTCACTTATGTTTGTGCACACATGCATACACGAACGTCTTTTCATGCAAAATAAAAACAAACAAACAAACAAACGTCTATTTTCCACATAACTCTCCAGTCCCAAGAATTTTTGGACATTGTGGAATCTGATCTATTAAAAATACCAAAACAGTCTACGTCTTCATTAAATGTCATGAAATCATTCAGGGGAAAATATCCTTCAGATTCCACAAGCATTTTTGGACGTTGTGGAATCTGATCTATTAAAAATACCAAAACAGTCTACGTCTTCATTAAATGTCATGAAATCATTCAGGGGAAAATATCCTTCAGATTCCACAAGCATTTTTGGACGTTGTGGAATCTGATCTATTAAAAATACCAAAACAGTCCAAGTCTTCATTAAATGTAATGAAATTATTCAGGGGAAAATATCCTTCAGATTCCACAAGCATTTTTGGACGTTGTGGAATCTGATCAATAAAAAATACCAAAATAGTCTAAGTCTTCATTAAATGTTATGAAATCATTCAGGGGAAAATATCCTTCAGATTCCACAAGCATTTTTGGACGTTATGGAATCTGATCTATAAAAAATACTAAAACAGTCTAAGTCTTTATTAAATGTTATGAAATCATTCAGGGGAAAATATCCTTCAGATTCCACAAAAATTTTTGGACGTTGTGGAATCTGATCTATAAAAAATACCAAAACAGTCAGTCTTCATTAAATGTCATGAAATCATTCAGGGGAAAATATCCTTCAGATTCCACAAAAATTTTTGGACGTTGTGGAATCTGATCTATAAAAAATACCAAAACAGTCAGTCTTCATTAAATGTCATGAAATCATTCAGGGGAAAATATCCTTCAGATTCCACAAAAATTTTTGGACGTTGTGGAATCTGATCTATAAAAAATACTAAAACAGTCTTAGTCTTCATTAAATGTCATTAAATCATTCAGGGGAAAATATCCTTCAGATTCCACAAGCATTTTTGGACGTTGTGGAATCTGATCTATAAAAAATACTAAAACAGTCTTAGTCTTCATTAAATGTCATGAAATCATTCAGGGGAAAATATCCTTCAGATTCCAAAAGCATTTTTGGACGTTGTGGAATCTGATCTATAAAAAATACTAAAACAGTCTTAGTCTTCATTAAATGTCATGAAATCATTCAGGGGAAAATATCCTTCAGATTCCAAAAGCATTTTTGGACGTTGTGGAATCTGATCTATAAAAAATACTAAAACAGTCTTAGTCTTCATTAAATGTCATGAAATCATTCAGGGGAAAATATCCTTCAGATTCCAAAAGCATTTTTGGACATTGTGGAATCTGATCTATTAAAAAATACCAAAACAGTCTACGTCTTCATTAAATGTCATGAAATCATTCAGGGGAAAATATCCTTCAGATTCCACAAGCATTTTTGGACGTTATGGAATCTGATCTATAAAAAATACCAAAACAGTCTAAGTCTTCATTAAATGTCATGAAATCATTCAGGGGAAAATATAATTGAAGTAACGTATAGGATAAAACATATTACACCAAGACTTTCATTAAAAATTTTATTGGTTTAATGTTGATTAAAAACCTAAATTACGAGTGAAGCATGTTAAGAATTCAGAAATTACATTCTAATGATACACATGAAACAGCATCAATATAAAAAAAAGTCGTAGTTCTATTGTCAATACGTTTATCCGTACAAATAACGATGCTATTTTATAAAGGGTAGAACAAAAAATAACAATGGCCAAAATTCTTCCTTCACACAATTATATTTGTTTACAAGTATATCTATTATCAACGTTTTATACAACAATAGCAAGAACAATACCACCAAAACTAATGATAATAACCAATTAAACTATCACAATAGCTATTATTTTATAAATAATAATTGTTGCCGCGATAAATTTTCAATGACATTTAAATCATTATGATGTGCACTGATGTGTAACGTTACTTTAATGTCAAAGGAAACTTTTTCAATTTAGACGGGTCATTTATTCTCTCATATCAAACAAAAATATTATAGAAATGTGACCAAAATATAAATTTCTACGCAAAGATCGTCTGTAAATCGAATCGAGTTATGTGCCACCAATACCTACAACAAGTGTTGTGTTGTGACATAAAGGAAAACTTGAGCACTGACACACACACACACACACACACACACACACACACACTCCTCGCCAGGTGCAATAGTGTACTACTAAGGCTACGATATTTGGTACACCACACGGAAGTCAATAGCGTAGTCCTGGCACTATAATCCCACGCTCTCTCTCTCTCTCTCTCTCTCTCTCTCTCTCTCTCTGGCTGGAGAGAGAGAGACTCAGTGTGGCAGAAGACGCTGGAGTGAAAGCTGCTAAAAGTTATCAGTGGTGTCTTAGTGTTCCATATTGGAGTTTCGCTGGCTCAATACAATATCCAGAATTCTTCGGTAAACTTAAAGGTAAACCTGTTAGTTTATTTGAGTTTTCTTTTCTCTTTTTACTTAACAAAAGGTCGATTTCGAATCTTGTCTGTGATTTAAACGTAACACTTTAGTTTTAAAGTTTTAAATAATGAAATCAAATAAAGCAAACCTGGAAGAGCAACCCGAGATCGTGAATTTTCCATTAATGTTTAACTATTCTGAACAGATGTTCTTAGTGAAACTTAGTTCAGCGACCCGATTATTCAACTGCAGTAGTGATGTATAAGGTGTTTAATAATAATAATAATAATAATAATAATAATGATAATAATAATAATAATAATAATAATAGTAAAACAACAACAACAACAACAACAACAACAACAACAATAATAATAATAATAATAATAATAATAATAATAATAATAATAATAATAATAATTTTAATTACACACTTAACAAAATATCCCAAAAGAAAGAAATACCATTTTTTTTTTTAGAAATTTTGCTGGAAAAATTCCAAAGCCAATTCCCTGCAGTCAATGGAGTTATGGTGCTATTTGGTGTATGTCTAGAGTGGCCCCAAGACGAAAATTCGTTCTTCTTCAATGCATTAACTCATTGACAGAAGTAGTCGTCTGATGGCAAATACCTTATAATCAATCAATAATTGGGAGAGGTAATTCATAAGCAAAATCTGAGTGTTTTTAATCAATCAATAATTGGGAGAGGTAATTCATAAGCAAAATCTGAGTGTTCTTAATCAATCAATAATTTGGAGAGGTAATTCATACGCAAAATCTGAGTGTTCTTAATCAATCAATAATTGGGAGGGATAATTCATAAGCAAAATCTGAGTGTTCTTAATCAATCAATAATTGGGAGAGGTAATTCAGACGCAAAATCTGAGTGTTCTTAATCAATCAATAATTAGGAGAGGTAATTCATACGCAAAATCCGATTGTTCGTAATCACTCAATAATTGGGAGAGGTAATTCATACGCAAAATCTGATTGATCGTAATCAATCAATAATTAGGAGAGGTAATTCATACGCAAAATCTGAGTCTTCGTAATCAATAATTGGGAGAGGTAATTCATAAGCAAAATCCGAGTGTTCTTAATCAATCGATAATTGGGAGAGGTAATTCATACGCAAAATCCGATTGTTCGTAATCAATCAATAATTGGGAGAGGTAATTCATACGCAAAATCTGAGTCTTCGTAATCAATAATTGGGAGAGGTAATTCATACGCAAAATCCGATTGTTCGTAATCAATCAATAATTGGGAGAGGTAATTCATACGCAAAATCTGAGTCTTCGTAATCAATAATTGGGAGAGGTAATTCATACGCAAAATCCGATTGTTCGTAATCACTCAATAATTGGGAGAGGTAATTCATACGCAAAATCTGAGTCTTCGTAATCAATAATTGGGAGAGGTAATTCATACGCAAAATCCGATTGTTCGTAATCACTCAAGAATTGGGAGAGGTAATTCATACGCAAAATACGATTGTTCGTAATCAATCAATAATTGGGAGAGGTAATTCATACGCAAAATCTGAGTCTTCGTAATCAATAATTGGGAGAGGTAATTCATAATCAAAATCTGAGTGTTCTTAATCAATCGATAATTGGGAGAGGTAATTCATACGCAAAATCCGATTGTTCGTAATCACTCAAGAATTGGGAGAGGTAATTCATACGCAAAATCCGATTGTTCGTAATCAATCAATAATTGGGAGAGGTAATTCATACGCAAAATACGATTGTTCGTAATCAATCAAGAATTGGGAGAGGTAATTCATACGCAAAATCTGAGTCTTCGTAATCAATAATTGGGAGAGGTAATTCATACGCAAAATCCGATTGTTCGTAATCACTCAAGAATTGGGAGAGGTAATTCATACGCAAAATCCGATTGTTCGTAATCAATCAATAATTGGGAGAGGTAATT
>NC_090739.1:8557677-8563101 GCF_036898095.1 Palaemon carinicauda
TTTTTATATACAACCACAGTTACGTATGGGCTGGGAATAAACACAACCTTTCAAGAGAATGGTTTCGCATATGTTCTCATAATATCCCATCCTTGGTATTTAATACCGATAATCAACACCATTCTCAAATGTTGTGACCTAAATCAATCATAGGGAAGGCCGTCAACAAAACTACTACTACTACTACTACTACTACTACTACTACTATTACTCTTATTATTTATTTATTTACTTACTTACTTACTTACTTACTTCTTACTAAGCTACAACCCAAGTTGGAAAAGCAGGATGCTATAAGCCAAAGGGCCCCAACAGGGAAAATAGCCCTGTGAGGAAAAGGAAATAAGGAAACTACAAGAAAAAGTAATTAACAATTAACATATGATATCATAAGAATAGTAGTACACATTAAAAAAAATATTTCATATATAAACTAGAAAAACTTTTAAAAAAGAGGAAGAGAAATAAGATAAAATAGTGTCCCCGAGTGTAAAATAACAGGAAATTCCACAACAAATTAAGTGTTATAATACAAAGTGAATAAGAGAAAAGACCACAAGACCTCCAAGAAATACAAATCATCTTGCATCCACACTCCCAAAACCCACAAGAGCTTCCCTAATTAACATTTTCTAAATGAAACCATGTCAGCTAGAGTTTGCTTCACCCTTTCCAGTTAAGACTTCGCTTTGCAGAGCATAAAATTCTAAATTCTACGTTGCACAATCAGCTAGATCTGTAAGTGTCTACTTCGAGTCATTAGGCTGGAAAATCTCTTCTCTTTCAGTAACATTGATTATTCGTTGGACCCATAGGTCTCGCTCTCTGCCGCATTGCTTATAGAGTGCAGGATACAAACGTATGATATATGTATGTATGTATGTATGTATATATATACTGTATATACATATAGATATACATACAAACATATAAATAAATATATATATATACAATATATATATTCATATGCATTTACATATACACATACAGTATATACCATATGTATATATATATACACATACACATATATACACACACACAACACACACACACACACACACACACACACATATATAATATATATATATATATGTATATTTACATATATATGTATGTATGTGTATATATATATATATATATATACTCCATATAGATATACATATACATATATATATATACTGTACATATACATATATATATACACATATACATAATATATATACATATAATATACAAATATATATATATATATATACATAATATATACATATACATATACAATACACATACACAGTATATATACATATACATATACAAATATGTATATATATACATATACATATACTGTATACACACACATCTATATATATATATATATATATATAGATATATATATATAATACATATATATATAAATATATATATAAATATATATATATAATACATATATATACCTGTATATATATACTGTTTGTTAACATTTATTTGTTGATTTATGAATTTCAAAATTACTTCACAAATATTCAATTTCATATTTAATTTCTATTTCGTTAACCTCTACACTGAAGTGTATTTCCACTGTCGAATATAGGCCTGAAGAACCCATTTATCAGAGGTAAAACTGCTGTCAGAAGATTAATCAAAAAGAGCATAGAAGGGTTTCAATTTTGAATTTTGAAAATTAATTATGTCTTGAGAGGGTAGAAGCCGCTTGTCCATTACATTTTTTACCATATTTTCTTTGACATATATGGAATCTGTATTCACCCAAGTTTGTGGGCGGAGACCAGAGAATGAAATTGAATTAACTGCTGACGTCATTTCATGGGCGTTTTCTTACGAATTCGTCGATAGCATTTCAATGTCCGCTCCGTTAGAACCAGAGAGAGAGAGAGAGAGAGAGAGAGAGAGAGAGAGAGAGGCTTCAACGATAAAGACAGAACTTATGAACTTTTCGTCACAAACCTGTCACTAAAAGGTGTAAAAACTGAAATAACAAGAGTATAAACATAATAGACAGAACTTATGAACTTTTAGTCACAAACCCGTCACTATACCGAGGTGTAAAACTTAAATGACAGAGTAAACAAAACAAATAGACAGAACTTTAAGAACTTTTCATTGATAGTCAAATACATCAGAAAGTGTAACAATACAAAGTTAAACACCAAAGTGCAGCACGATTTCGTGAGACGAATTCCCAAACTTGGAATGATTGCTGACCGGAATCTAGACAATGGGAATAGGAACGTGTGAACAGAGACCATGGAACTGCAACTATGCAGATCATTCATAAGAAAATACCGATAAAACCTTCTGTATGTAGCACCAGAATGGGGGGCTATTTCAAAGATTTTAAGGCACTCATGAATGGCAGAGGCAAGGGAAATTTACATTAGCCTAGAGACTGACCATATATACATATGAACAGAGCCCAAGCCCCATCTCCACCCAAGCTAGGACCAAGGATGGCCAGATAATGGCTGCAGATGACTCAGCAGATAGACCTATAGGCTCCCCCAAACACCCCATCCTTAGATTACAAGGATAGTGAGGTTGCAGCGACCAAAGAAACTAAAGAGTTTGAGCGGACTCGAACCCCAGTCTGGCGTTCACCAGTCAGTGAAGTTACCACATCAGCCACCACAACCTTACATATGAAACTTGCAAGTCATGCCAACGAATAACTGAATAGGTCATGCGTGAATCAACTACGAGGTAATACTATAGGCCTACATAGTTTAACAATGGGGTATATTAGTAAGAATAGAGATAATGATATAAAAATCATTAGTGGCAAAAATCAATGTGATATTGTAAAGGAAACAAAGAAACCTACATGAGTTCATTTTACCTCGAGCAAAAAGAAAAAAAAAAAAAAAAAAAAAAAAAAAAAAACTCGGTTATATAAATGTAGTCAATAGCATGGGACCATTTATGCAATGACAATGGTGCAATGCCCTGTATGAGAATAATGGAATTTAGCTCTAGATATGCAGACAATGAGAGCCATGCATATATAGACAACTTTTATTCATCGGCATGCACGTTTTCCACGTATGTATGGCTAGTGACATAACTAGGCATATAAAGGGGGTAAGGTCATATATGTAGTCAACAGGCTTTAATGGGCCAATGCATATGTAGGCAAGTGGGTAGGGTTACATGTGCAAAGATAATTGAATTAGCAACTTATACGTGAACTACGGAAGGAGGTATTAAAACAAACAAAATGCAAATAGCGGGATAGAGCCATATATGCGTAAGAAAGGTGTTAGTTCCGTATGTACGCAGAAAATTATATACGGAATAAATTACCCTATATCCGTTAAAGGATTTGAATTAGGTTGGAAAGGATATTGCAAGGTCAAGAGGACTTTAACCTAACCCAGACAAAAAGGGGTTAAACGGAACTTTCTACACTCTGCCCAGCTCTAGGTGTGACCGAGGTCACCTCATTTACATCTTCCCTTTGACCTGTGAGCCCAATAAGGATAAGATCCTTTGAATTTATTCCTACTGGAAATCTTGTTAGCGCCCAAGGTCCGTATTTCGTTGAGAAAATCTTAATTGAGAATCTATTTGTATTGCTATTGCTGTATATTTAAGTACACAAGGTATGTATGTATGTATGTATGTATGTATGTATATATATAAAATGTGTGCGTGTGTATATATGTATATATATATAATGTGTGCGTGTATATATATATATATATATATATATATATATATATATATATATATATATATATTACATATATATATATATATATATATATATCACATATATAATATAATATATATATGTATATATATATATATATATATATATATATATATATATATATATATATATATCACATATATAATATATATATATATATATATATATATATATCACATATATAATATATATATATATATATATATATATATATATATATATATCATATATATATATATATCATATATAATATATATATCACATATATATATATATATCATATATAATATATATATCACATATATATATCACATATATATATATATATATATATATATATATATATATATATATATATATATATATATATTTATATATATATATATATAAACCCGGAATAGTTGAAAATGCAGAATTTACGTGCGTCATTTTTAACGGTACAAAATGAAAAAGTAAAATAAAAATTTTAAAAATTTAAGAATACCAAATCTATAATAAAGTACCGTGTTCGGTATTCAAAATATAAAGCATAAAAATGGAATTCATCTAGCATTTTGAACGCCCTTTCAGAATCTCTCTCTCTCTCTCTCTCTCTCTCTCTCTCTCTCTCTCTCTCTCTCTCTCTAAGTTTACATTAAACAAATCATTTATCTTATGTTTAAACAAATTACATTTACAGGTTGAAAGTTACCGAAATGAATTATCAATCTATGAACACAATGAGCAACAAGAATGTAAATAATGATGATGAGGGATAATATTTGTTTAATTGTAATAAAGCACAATAAATGGGTATTATTTATCCCGATCTTTAAATAAGAGATTTTTCTTGTTATAATAATAATAATAATAATAATAATAATAATAATAATAATAATAATAATAATAATAATAACAATTATAATATGGGGATGATGATGGATTATTATTCAATTATAATAAAGCACAATAAACGGGTATTATTGACCCAGATCTTTAAAAACAATTTTTTTCTTATTATAATAATAATAATAACAACAACAATAATAAATTAATAATCATATTAATAATAATAATTCTTTACCCAAAATGAATCGCAGCCTTCAGTAAGATATGTATAAGAATGTATCACTTTATTCCAAGCCTTATTCACAGGCTTTCTACTCTTTCATTCGATGCAGGATCTAACGATATATCAGATACATCATTTCCTACTACAGCAGCCAATCCCATGGCTAGAGGCTAGGCTACTCATAATTCATTACTATCACTCTAACAGTAAGTCGGCCGTTCAGAAGAGACATGCTAAGGAGTCAACACTTTCTTCGACGGACTTTTTATATCAATTTTATTGCTGGTTTTAGTTGGGCTTTCTCGTATTATTTTTTTTTATCATTTTCTATTTTTAGTCGTTGTTGAATAAAAAGATATTATACAAATTATAGTTCATTATATACGCATAATACAATTTTTTTTCGTTCACTAGCAACGATAGAGTATTGGTTTACATTAAAAGTCTTGACATAGCCTGTAATCTCGTAAAGTCGTAGGACAACCTGTAGTAGGATGCAGTCCCCTTTTCTTCAACGAAACAATTTATAGGACTGGCATAGTCTGTGTTTGTGTGTTTTTTTTTTTTTTTTTTTTTTTTTTTTTTTTTTTTTTTTTTTTTTTTTTTTGGTAAGGCGTAGGGCAACCTGTAGCAGTTCCTTTTACTA
>NC_090739.1:8563601-8581101 GCF_036898095.1 Palaemon carinicauda
TTAATAAATTAATTATGTATTCCGGAAGTAATCTTGGTAATCTCTTAATACTGCGTTTTATCATTTTACTAATTTTCATAACTTAGTTCTGATCTGATGTAATATTTACGTATTGAGCAGTTAAACATTTGTGATCGTTATCAACTTATTAGAAGTACTATTTTTATATTCATTTGAATATATTATATTCATTTTATTATTATTATTATTATTACTTGCTAAGCTATAACCCCAGTTGGAAAAGCAGAATGCTATAAGCCCAAGGGTTCCAACAGGGAAAATAGCCCAGTGAGGAAAGGAAATAAGGATTACTACAAGAGAAGTTTAAGAACAATAAAAGCATTCAAATAAAGCTTTCATATATAAACTATAATATTTGCTCACACTATTTTCTTCGAAGCATTCGTTAGTAAGGAATCCACAACATGCATTTTCTTTTCCAACATTAGGAAGATAAAGAATTAAACCTTTAGTTCCCAGGTATCAAAATCCTTGAACTCACACACGTTTGTCGTGTTCAAATTTAATTGAAGACTCGACTCCACACAACGGTCTCCTATTCTTTACTGCACTGACTTGTTCTGTGAATAACGATCGTGTAAGTATTTTTTATTGCTGTTTGCGATATCTTATGTGAATGCTTTTCGAAAGTATGAAGGTTCATGTAACTGTTACGATAAACGACCTTTTTTTTTTTTACGAAGAAGCATCCAAAATCAAGGACAAAGGCCCAACCCAAATATATGTAGGTCACTGACCACCTCATGTAGTTCTTAGTGCATTGAGCCCTGAGACTTTCTTTCAAGAGGAAACGGAGATGTCAGTTATAAATCAGAGCGAGTTCATTGTTAGAACATATTAAAACTAAAATTAGTTCGGATTGATCCTGTTTTAGATGCTACAAAATAGACTAAAAGACTCCAACAATCCTCACAATCAATGTAAAGATTTTAGTAACACATAAAAACTCTATAGCAATACTTTAAATTTAACTTACAAAACAAATATGGTTCTTTCAAGCTTAGAAAAACTAGGGGCAACTAAAATAGTATATTGATTGCAAAAATCAAAGTATGATAACAATTATTTCCATTCAAAAATATTCTGAGTTGAAATCACGAAACAGCAGTAAGGAAGAGACGAATAAGATTGCCTTTCAATACCTTAGTTATTAAAGGCCTCACTTTACTAATATGGACAATCCTAAAGTTTATACCTGGTCATATACGATAAGTGATTTAACTTTAGACATTTGTGTATCTTACAAGGTCGTGGCTTTCATATCAATCTTTGGCACCGTCGTTCAATTAGTTCATTATGCATGCTGCATAAGATTTTTCATAACTCTGACCATCCTTTACATTCAGATCTCCCTGGACAATTCTAACCTGTTCACAATACTAGGCAGCAGTTAATTCTAATAGCCAGGCCTTCTCCATCATGAGGCTCAATACTACACAGTATTCTAGAAGTTTTATTCCAGCTGTGACCAAGTTGTGGAATGATCTTCCTATTCAGGTAGTTGAATCAGTAGAACTTCAAAAGTTCAAAGTTGGAGCAAATATTTTCATGTTGACCAGGCTGACATGAGTCTTTTTAGTTTATATATGACATATGTTTTTGACGTTGTTAATAGTTTATATAGGACATATCTGTTTTAACGTTGTTACTGTTTGTAGAATGATTTATTGTTAATCTATTCTCATCATTTATTTATTTCCTTATTTCCTTTCCTCACTGAGCTATTTTTCCCTATTGGAGCCCTTGGGCTTAGAGCATCTTGCTTTTACAACTAGGGTTGTAGCTTGGCTAGTAACAATAATAATAATAATAATAATAATACTGAACCACAATCAAAATTTGCCCCGGCTCTGCTCCCAGACCTACTTATATGCTTCTCTCTCTCTCTCTCTCTCTCTCTCTCTCTCTCTCTCTCTCTCTCTCTCTCTCTCTCTCCTACCACACCCATTGGTGTAACAAATAAAGGTGTAGTTTTGACATATGTTAAAGGAAGGCATCCTGTACAGAAAAGAATATTGTTAATGCACATTGAGATAAAATAAAATTATTTGAAAAAGACAAACTAAAATAGCATTATGGTGATTCTCTGATGACAAAAAGCCCATAATGAATGGTGTATGATAAATAACATTAGTCACATGTAAGTATCGATATACGAACTGTAAAGTAGAAAATAATTTAAATATAGATAAAACACACAGTGATCTATAGAACCCCATAGTTCAATAGTTTAATCATTGATGAATAGATGGCACTGCTTGTTAGGCGTTCTTCTGCACACTCTTTGTCATTGGAGAAGTACACTTTTTGGTCTTTGCTTTTTGGCATACGATTAAAAAATATATTTTTATCATATCTGGTATCGTAGTCTTCTGCATGTAAATCTGACCCCTTAAATATTCTTATACAATAAATGGAATGAGAATCAATACTATTTTGGAAGCCTTTACTTATTTTAAACGACATTGATTTTGACATGGAGAAAGTGAAAACGTGTAAGACGAGTCACGATTGTTTATTACTGTTTACTAATAGTCGAGTTACCACATATGTAGACACACTTCTGTCAATAACCAAGTTTCGTTTGTCCGTGTTAAATGTCAAAGTACTTTAAGATACTTTAAAGCAAACGTAGTTTTTAAATATGAACCGGTGGTGGTTTTTATTACTTCAGTTCTTTTCGGGTCTTAAGGTTCTCCAAGAACTCCAAAAAATGTGTTGGATTACTAAAGCACAAAACCTTTACAGTGAAACAAATTATACAAATCAGGCATCACTTCACTTCCTGCGGGCAATGGTAAGGATGAATTAATACCTCCTTCTTAGGTGTACCCTTTTGTATTATAACAATTGTTAGTTAAACATTGTTATTTGAAAATTTATCGATTTTTTCGTGAAAATGCTTATTCCTGGTTTTGCTTATCCTTGGTACACGTAAGTGAGACATCGTAATAGATATTAAGAACCTTAGACTTGTACTTTATTTCAGTCCATTTTCTACATGTACAGCTGTATATTATCCGAAATCACATCTAAATTCAATATCAAAGCGACTAAGATAGCATACTGAGGTGAAATGTCTGCGTTGGGCAGAGTTGAAGCATTCCTATCACCTAGGCCTAACCTTACCTTCTGAACCCTACTGGTAAATATCTACAGTTTCACCTTTCACTAAAATGACTCTTTAGGTATTTTTATTTACACAGAATTGTTCTTTTCAATAGAATTCCTTCTATGTAACTTTTATCGGAAATGCTCCATTGTCTTTACCTAACATTAGAAATCCCTTTTTCTATGATGACTAATATTATCTATATGGAAATTAAGCGTATTTGTACGAATGTAAGTTACCCCCACCTAACCTGATCTAAATTAGCCCGTACTTACTTACATTGGGGATGGGGGCCAAATGCATCCAACTTTTCTGCACAATTTTTGTGATAGATTGATATTCTGTTAGAATTTGGTGTGATGAGTATAGACTTTAACATTCATTCATGTTGAAAATGCGTAAACCATTACAACTACTCCAAATATTTAAAAATCTTTAAGGATTCAGTATGAAACCAATTTATTTTCTTTAACAATGCTTTACTAGAACGGGTAAAATAAACGTATATATTTTAATCTAACCTTTTTCCCTTAACTAACCTAAACTAGGGTATTGCATCCTATCCAGCCACCCTCATTTATATCTTAACCTGACTAGGTTATGGAGTGGTCAGTATGAATAAAAGGGAATGTCAGCTCTGATTGATTTACTAGCTAACTGAACTGGTTTAAAGAAGTGATAATTTCATTTCATTTTGTTTTTAATCTGGAATGTCAGATTAACATCACAAGCTGACTATTATAAATGAACAAATTTCATATTACGTTGAAGTGAATTTTAAAGGCTTTCTTTAAAAAAAAAAGTGCAAAACTTATTCCTTCCTTTCATCGTTATTGTCTAATCGTTTTCATCTTATTATTGCCTTTAAATATTTTATTTTTTCCTGCATTTAAGTTTGGATATTTTATGTGAATATACAGCATAGGTTTCTCTCCCTATCTCTGCCAAGAGAGATACTTGGCTTCTATTTTTAGCTACCTTCCTTTAAAACTGACATCAGTTTGTTTGTTTTATAATGAAATGTTTTTCCTATGTCTCTGATCTCTAACTTTTTAAGAAATTAATGTCTCTAAATATAATTTGAATTAACTGAACTGTGATGATAAACTTCATTTCCTGCGTAATTGTGGTGCTTCAAGCAAACAAATGAAAATTTTAGTTTATTATAATTGAATATATTTCATATCATCACAAGATGGTAATTTTAAAGTATTTTCTATTGAAAAAAAATCTATACAAATTCTAGTTTCCTTATTTTTCTTCATTCAAATAAGTTCTAATAGGAAATTATTCAGATGTATCCAATTACAAAATTTTTACATTTTTTTTTAGTAGGCCTATGATATATTACATCTCAAATATTACTTAAACATAATGTATGGTAGAACTTCTTTTAGTATTTTTTTTCATTAGAATTACTATGCAAAGGTTTATCACTGAATATTTTACATGTGTTAGCTGTAAAGCTATCATGTATTTTTGGGTGAGATAGCCATGGCGTCCTGATGGAAGGTTCCTTTTTGGTAGCTTCCTTGGGTAAATAACTACTAAGATATTCCCAGAGAATTTAACCACAGGTTATCACAGAATTCTAACTTCTGGAGCGAGTATCCTAAAGGTTTCCCTTTTAAGACATCGTATATCAACAGGGGACGCATGTATTAACGCGCCACATAGCTATCTACACCCCGAACAGAGTTAATGCTTCGGTGTGTAAAGGCGGAGAATAGCTGGGAGCCGTTCCATAGCTAATCTCATCCGTGGCTACTTTTGGTACTCGAGACGTAAACAAACGGGCGCCATTGCTTAAATGACGTCACGTCCGTCTTCATCCTTTGTACAGTAGCTCGCCTTACTTAGACGGATTTTCCCTGTGCTATCTTTATCGCCTTGCATCTTTATCATGTCGCTACCTTCGGCCTCGCCTTCTTCTGGAAAGTTGAGTACAAGGTTCCAGTATTGTTTAGTTAAGCTCTGACCGTAAAGTAAATATTACTTTTCGAGATAATTGTTGTTTTGTGGCAGAGCTGTGCCTCTACCGGACCCGCCATTTTATGGCGTCGTTGTTGTTCTGCATGCCTTATTTAGTTAGCCACAACAACGCTTCCGGCCTTATTTACTAATCGATAACATTAGTTTATTTAGTCTTCATAGCTAGGAACTTTTATATCGTGTTTTGACGCTTTTTTACCGGTCATCGATTGACCCCATACCAGTTGGCTACTATAGCCCCCAGGCCAGAGCGCCTATATATTAGTGTTCATGCATGATTTTATCAGTGATCCTAGGCTTACTTATGAAGATAGTGGCATTATTTTACAATACTATTGACTGTGATGCAAGTGTTTTCGCCTTCAGGGACCATATAGGGGATAGGTTAGTTAGTGTGCCTTCCTAACCTAACCTACATGTAGGACCCCTATATGCTTCCTTCATCCCCCTGCCCTTGGGCATTCCCTCTGTGTAGCCTTGCTCCCCTTACCACGTAAGGGGATCAAGCTCTTACCAGAGTATGTTATCGCCTCTCTGTCCTCCCTAAGGGAATGAACCCCCCTTAGGGTTGCGCCTGAGAGTGAGGAACGGCTAGTCTTTCCTCTATTGCTAGGACTAAGTCTACGACTGTCCTGCGATAGCGATATGTCTTCTATCCTTCCTAGTTCAGGACGTTCATCCCTGCTCTAGGTTAGGTTTTGGAAGGGTAATTCTGTTCCTTGCTGAAACAGTACCCATGCACCGTTTCAGTCAGGTTGCCTTACCTTAGGTTAGGGAGTGTCCTCCCTTCCTTAGTGGCCGCTCTGCTACAGAACCCCTTCCATGGAAGGCTCTCCTCTTCTCCCCTCCCCACCTATCTCTTGTATAGCCTAGCCTATACTTAGGTTAGTCTATACCCATCTGTCCCCTGTCCTACAACTCCTCCTTAGGGTGGAGTGATAGGGCTACCTTGAGCTTCTGTGTACAGTCCGCTCTGGTACATATACCCTTCATAGTGTCCTATGGGATTAGCCACTGGATGTGTTCTGTATACAGGGGTCTCCCCCTCTTTGGGTGTCCCCTAGCCCTCCCTTGGGCTACCCTAGCTCCCGGTCCTCTGCGGCCCCTGCTTATGGGTGATAGAGCCAGCCTCTATCATGGGTACACCCTCTCAGGGGGGGATGTTTGGGAGTCCATGGCTGGACTCCTTACATCCCTCCCTCTGTCTCTTTCACTATCTGGGTGCCGGTCCCTTGCCGCCTCCACTGTCGGCGATACCCACCTCCTACCTTGGTGACTCACCCCATACCCCCATGGCCGCCAGTCCTCCGTGTGCCGGGAGACTGCCGCCTGCCGCCGGCTTCCAGCCGATGGCTCTCCCCCTTCCTCATAGCTTGGCCGTCCGCCCGCCGGCCGGCCCCCCGGAGTGCCGGCATCCACTGCTGGCAACCCTGTTCTGCTATAACCATCCTTGTTCCTGTCACCAATCTGGCATCCTCCGGCTGCCGGAGCCGCCGCTCCCTCTGCCGGCGTGCCGCCGTTGTGCCGGCGGCCGCCACCCTGGTATTACTCTTGACTTATATTGTCTGCCCTAATGCCAGAAACTCTGCTGGAGCGGCCTCCGGCGTGCCGGAGGTCTGCTGGAACCTTCCGGAGGCGTCAAGACGACTTGCACCCCCTTCTACTAGCTATCATTTGATACTGATAGCCCTACACTGCAACCAGATGGCCTGTTTACGTTAATAGATCAGTACCTTGGTACTGTTCTACTGGTAATCATGCTGTCCTTTTGCATTCTTCAGATTTCCAGCATGCTGCGTGTATCTTAGCGCGGCTGGTTGCCGGAAGCAGTTACCCTTGGGGATCCTTTAGCCCCCTAATTTGGGACTGAGTGGCCTCAGTCCCAAACTTATCCTTGGCAATTCCCATGGAATTCCATTGCCCTATGGACTTCTACTGGAATTCTATCCTGCGCCTTCGGCCACCTCGGATTATCCAAGGATGAAGCTTACGGTAACCAGCCGGGCGGGATGCACGGAGTATGTTTCTTTACTATCTCAATCCTCTGTGCATCACACCCTTTATCAAGTTAAAATTAATGATTAATATTAACTTAGCTTAAGAGCCATTCTTATGACTCCCCCCATACTCATTTTCTCTTTCTTCCACAGGAGGAGCAGATGAAGTGTGACTTCGACTTCTGCGCTGTGAAACGCCCGCACTTCTACGGGCATACGGCTTGCAGGACTCACGCCCCTTGTGCTAACAAGAAAGGGGATTTGAAATTCTGGGACCCGCTGAACTGTACGGTCTGCCAGGCTCACCTAGTTGATGCCTTCCATAACCCTCCCTCAGCGGAGGTCAGGGACACTTCTCGGGAGAAGCTACGCAAGTGGGTGCGTGGCTTCCAGAAGAATGCCACCGGACCGTACCTGGCCACTGAAGAATTGAGGTCACTTCTGTTCCCAAAGGCCTCCCCTGATTCTGTGGTGCCCAAGGATTTGATCCCCACTGTCCAAATTACGGTGGAACCAGATGTAGTCATGGCCCAGTCCATGCACGAGTGCCGCCTGGATTCCGAAGATGATGAACACATGTCGGATATTTCGGAGGACACGGAGAAGACCCTTATGGCTCAAGGTGCTGAAGATGATGAGGACCAGGTGGAATACACCGAGTCGGAGCAAGAGGTCGCTCCTCCTTCCATCATTGCCCCTACTCCTACACCGACAGAAGTGTCTCTCCCGTCTACCTCCACTACCCCGGAACCCTTGCCATCCACCCAGGAGATGCTCCGGATGATTAAAGCCATCATGGACGACAGGCTGAAGGAAAATCAGGAGTTCATCAGGTCCATGATAGGATCCAAAGAACCGAAGAAGATCTCGGTTAAGGATCTCCCCGCTTGCTCACATGCCAACCCATGGAGGTATGCTGAGCATATGGTTATCGCGACCGGCAGGATCTTCGTCAGCGACAAGATCGGCACGGTCCCCCTGGAAGATGTGGAGTTCTTCCCAAACTTCGAGGCCTACCCGGACTGTTACGTCCGGCTTCGCTCTGAACCTGCCTCTAAAGAAGAGACCGAACCAAAAGAGGAGATAGTGTTCGATCTCGCGAAGGCCCAGGCTATGCTAGCCAACACGTTTAAAAGTAGGGGTTTTACCTGCTCTAAGCTTCCGGCCCTGAGCAAGAAGCACCCTACCTACGTCGCACCCGAGGATGCAGTCCTTCCATTCATGGAAAAGGCCTTCGCTGCGTGCCTCAAGGCTGTGGAAGAGGGAAAAGCCTGCCCTGCACTGGAGGAGTGCAGACCCTTCTCCATAGTGACTCCCCCCGACGCTCGACACTGGAAGGACATCCAGCATACTTTCGTGGTGGGAAAGCTAGATCCTGACGTCGCCGGACGTCAGTTTAATGAAGACCTCCCGAAACTCAACGATCACCTCCTTCGTCGGGAACAAGATACGAAGGAGAGGCTCGCAGCATCCATGTCCCACCAGGTCCAACTGGACATCATGGCCTGTGACACCAGAGTACCAGACCACTACATGGTACTTGCCAAATCCCACATGGCAACCCTGGTGAAGGATATGTACCACTTCATGAAGGCTCGGAGAGCCTGTCGTGAATTCGTGTTCGCAGGTGCCACCGTGAAACATGAACTCCGGAGGCTGATTTCCTCCAACATCTGGGGTAAACACCTCTTTCCTTCTGACCTTGTGAAGGAGATCACCGACAAAGCCGCCACGGAGAATAGGAACCTTCTCCACAAGTGGGGCATGTCAAAAAAGAGGAAATCCTCTCAGGACGACGGACCTCAACCTAAGAGGAAATCTTCCAAACAGAAACCCCAGCAACGTCAACCAAGACGTCAGTTTCCGGGACCCGCTACCTCCCAAGTGGCAGCTCAGCCACAGCAGACCTTTCAGCTCAAAATCCGTTATTTGTTAGTGAGAGATGAGCTGTTATGATGTGGGGAGAGAGAGAGATGGGGCGAAGAAAGCTGGGTGCAATGGAGCACGGTCGGATTGAAAGCGTCTTCTCGCAAGAGTACTTAGCGCCAAAGTGCGAATGGTTGAGTTTCTATTTAATAGTTTATACTATTACTGTATCTGTATTGCGAATGACCAAATCTACGAACATAGAACCGCGAGTATCGAGGGCTGACGGTAATTATTCAGGGAACTTTCGACTTGATAAGGGTAGATTATTCTCTAGGTATGGTAAGCAGCTCAAAATCAATCCATTGTTCTCAAGTTTTGGGTAGTGCCATAGCCTTTGTACCATGGTCTAACACTGCCGTGGGTTACAGTTTTCTTTTGCTCGGCCACACTATTCTATGTTTCTTTATTTTCTTTCCTCACTGGGCCATTTCTCCTGTTGGAGCAGCTTAGATATTAACAATAATAATACAGTAATAGGGTACTGTGAACTATGTTTAGAAGTACGGGGATATTTCCTAACCTAGTAATTGTACAGTAGTACAAATTTGTAAGTTGTGTTCGAGCAATTATGGAAATGAGTTGTTATAAAGACACAATAACCCATCCAAGATTATTAATAATAATAAACCTCAGTGGCAAGTTAGAAAATATTGGAATATAGGGGATCATCCTAACCTAACACTACTTGACGGAAGATAAGTATCATAACCAAACACAATTTAGTTTACCCTAACCTAACCAAGGAGTACGATGTCACAAACCAGAAGTTATTGTGGACCAGAAATAAAAAGTAGCCCTCTTTTGATACATGTTATGTTTCTAGAATGTTAAGGCACTTGACTGAATTAGTGGTGTATGACTGGAAAAGCAAATGGCCTACACTCATCAACTTTATACTGTCAGTAGTGGGGTATTTTTTTGAAATGACAACTGGTTTTCTGTCAATGACAGCATAGCTGTGACAATGGTGGCTATTGGTAAGCTATTGTAGTAGTTTACCTTCATATTGTGAAAGCGCATCCTCTATTGCATTTGTTTCAATATCCAATCTGGGTCACTTCTGGCTCGTGACACCAGGTTTTTATCTGACTTTAGGATGCCTGTCACTTTGAAAAGTGAAAATGGACTGACTGTGTACATTAGCTAAACCTGTTACTCTTAGGTTGATCAGAGTCAAAAGTTAAAGATATACTCCTCATTATTATTATTCTCTGTAGTAGACCTTCATCATCAAAATGACAATGATGGTTTTCTTCTAGAAACTAAGAATAGGGTTGTTTATAATGGTTAAAAAAAACAAAGAAAACTATATTTCAGGTTAATGAATATATTTTGTTAGGCATGTACTCTAAACAATAGTAGTGCTGGCAACAACCATACCAGGCAAATAAACAGATTTCGTAGAGGTAATATAGGAATTAAAATCTAAAGCTACCCATTAAAAAAAGGGATGATAGATTAGACAGAAAATAAAGAAAACTATAAGATTTAAAGAGTTTTGTGAATACTGCAATTTCAACACTTAAAATCAATACAGTATGCGATTTGGCATTCTTGATCATGATACAAGACAAAAAACCCAATTCCAATCAGGAAATCTAATGCATTATGGCATTCAGATCTAGAAGGGACTTTAAAATAAGTCTGAGCTACTAACAATATAGCATATTAATAAATATTTAGTAAGCTATTTTCGTGTCAAGTACTTTATATAAACTAGACGATGATACTCCTTAGCTGAACAAACCTAACCTAAGCTAGTATAATGCACCTTATATAAATGCTGTTGATGGACCCCTTCCTTTAACCTATTCTAGGTGGCAATTATTAAGAAACAATAGTACGGTACTAATTTAGTGTGTCACGTGGGAGATATTGTATTTTTTTGCTTTGTTACCATATGTCTCTGTATGCTACCTTACTCAGACTTACGGGAAATTTACCATGCTGCCATATTTACCTATTACAGTATATATTGTAAACCACTCCAAATCAGATTTTTCCCTTTTGCTTTGTAGGTAAGAAATTGACTGCATTGGTTTTTTGCACTGTAATGTGGTCATCAAGAAATGTCAAAACTTTATTGGCTCTTTTGTTTTCCATTTAATCAAATACACACCTTCTCTATTAGTCTTTTAATTTACAGTAGTACCATGCAACCCCAATGAAATTGATCTCAGCTACCTGTTGATGGCTGCTACAGTTCAGACTTGTAATTTTTACTATTGAATTGGCAACTGTCTCAGGTGATCGCAAACTGTATTCAAGGGCTGAAAATATTGTTTATCCGTATTTTTGTGCAGGTTTCAAGTGATTCTGACCATTTCTTTTGGAAATTATTGGTTCCTTTTCAATATTATTGATATGGACCACAATGGGAAACCATGGTTTATAGCAATGTAAACAGAAAATTAGCAAAACAAATTAATGCATTCTAGGGATGTTTTTGAAGTAGAGCTGATCTGTTCGGCAGAGGGACCTATAGTCTTCAAATTATCCAAATTTTGATCCCCATTATTTGAAAGCTAATATTTTATATTGAAACATATCGTTATTACGGTTGGTTATTCAACTTGCTCATTAACGTTGTAAGTCAGTTATTGATGTAACCAAATGTACCCCGTCCCAAAACAAAGGAGCAAGGAGGTAATGTGTATGGGTGATGACTGACATGGTTAGGAAGGACTCGATAGAAATCTAGGGTTTTCCATGAAACACACTTGCCAACAAACTTTTGAAGAGCGAGTCTTTTTGGTGAAGTGACTGCAAATCTTCAAATTGGCAAAACTGGTACTCCTATTGCTCAAAAGGGTGTATTGAGACTTCCTTTGTTCCATAAGCTTCCTTCTAGGTACTGGAATTAGGTCAAACTCGATTATGTAAATGATTTGTTCCAGTGTTTTCAAAGTGATCCCAACGTCCTAGGTTAAGTTTGATTAGTTGACTCTGGTCAAGGACCATACGCCGAAAGCTAGGATATGTTACCATGAATATTTTTTTTAATCTTCCCCGGTTTTTTTCATTTTTACTGCACGTTTGAGAATGGAGTTTGATCATCATTGATGAAATGGAAAAGTCTAGGTATTTGGCATGAAGAAAAGATTATCTGAAATTCTGGAGAAAATCGACATTATAATCTTGTAAGTTATTGAGTTTCTATATTTATATAGTCTTTATGCTTTATCGTTTTAGCGTGCTTTTAAGCTTTAAAATCATTTATAAAGTGATTAGCTAGATTTCCTTGCAGAGCAAGTTGTTTACTCAACACACATGACGCCTCTAGGGTGAGAAACTCAAGTGTTGAGCCTTGTGTGTGAATTATACCAATTTTCCACGGACACATGATTAAAGCAGCATTATGAAACTAATGCACAGGGTCTTTCTTTATTTCATCTAACATCATTGAACAGAATGTAGATGTAAACTCAATTTTTTATAGCTTTATCTTTTTGCATAAAAAATTACTGTTCATGGTATGGGCAGAGTTTATCATAATCAAGACAACTATGATAATGGCATAGTTATCTTTCTTCGACACGATGCCCTAATATTTTTGTGGCGGCTCTAAATTAAACAGTGCCATTACTTACACAGTTTTGCTACCTCATTCAGTATTGTAATAGTTGATGTCTCAGTTATTTGTATTGTGAGACAAACGCACGTTAAGCCTCTTCCACACGATGGGCAAATGCTCGGCGGGCAGACACTGTTAGCAATTTTGTGGTATGAGTGATGATCACAAGTGTAGGTGATGTCATAGGCGAGGAAACCTTGGGCAAACCATTGAAGTGCACGTTCCCATTGTTGAGGCACTGGATGAGTGTCTAAGGGACCATGTTGCCTAGCACATCTCTGACTGCCCTCTGTCCTCTTCCCTGCTTCTGTTCCAAGTCATACGTTCCCCTGCCTTGGGCTGTTTGATCTGGTAACACAAACAAAGTGAGAGAACTATGGGCAAATCAGAGTGCCCGCCCTGCATTTGCCCTTCGAATGGAAGGGGCTTTGCATATCTTGTTTTAAATAGGAAGTGTAACTCAATGCATTAATGAACGAATATTAAATGATGTTACCTTATTACACTTGGATATTATAGGAATTATTGTTTTAATTTTTTTTTTGTTTATTTAGGAGATATTTTTTACTCTTTGTTTAGGTTTTCTCCATTAAAAAATCGCTAATATAATATATAGTATTAAATAGAAGGAAGATGTAGCCAACTAGGCTAATGGAAACTCGTATGGTATCAAATGTGTCTGCTTCCTGAAGACCTAAATCGTAGAATATGATGTTGCTACCATCATTGTGTTTTTGCACATCACCGCTGTTGCTATTAAATACATGAACCCTGCATATGATATCAATTATTGAAGGAAACCATTCATAAGATAAAGCTTCTCATCAAGCATGGTCTCTATTAGAAAAATGGTACGTCCCTGTCTCGCAATGTGCGAGTAGGGAGTTCGAGCTGTGCTCAAGGCCAATAGTTTTTAGAAACTTGCGCAACCTCTATGTCACTGTGAACTAGGGATGGTGGTTTGGTGGAACTAATAGGTCTACCTTCCGTGTCATCAGCTCCCATTGCTTGGCCCTCCTTGATCCCAGCTTAGGCGCTGATCATGCTTGAGGGTACACTCGGGCACACTATTCTATCTAATTTCTCTCTTTCTTGTTTTGTTATAGTTTTTATAGTTTATATAGGAAATATTTATTTTAATGCTGTTGCTATTAAAATATTTTATTTTTTCCTTTTTTCCTTTCCTCACTGAGCTATTTTCCCTGTTGGGGCCCCTGGGTTTACAGCATCCTGCTTTTCCAACTAGGGTTGTAGCTTAGCAAGTAATAATAATAATAATAATAATAATAATAATAATAATATAGATAGTCTGTCTCCAGGACATTCCCTCGCCACTGCTGGTCATGAGAGACCTTTAAAGCTTTGAATCTGAAACCGAAAGGTGCCTCATAGCAACTACAGAGATAAGACAGATTGAGAGATTGAGAAACAGTTGGTTAAAACAAGTGATGGTCTATCAAGGACGCAGGTGTGTTCTGTTTGTAGATCGCAGGACAAGGAAACGAACTGGGATCACTTTAGTAACTACGCAATTAGGAGCACTCATGTTCAGATGTAACAAGGGAGTATTAGTTCAAGGTACCGGTACTATATGATAGGATAATTAGTAGTGTACTAACCATTAGTGTGGTAATATCTGCCACCAGAAACACGAAGGCTAATAGACAGTCTATAGTAAATGTCATTCCGTAACATAGTTGAACCGATTAAGCATGATACTATATCCATTTATAAAACCCCCATTTGTATGTCGTCTCTGAATATAGATGTTGATCTGTGGTTCGAGTCCCGCTCAAACTCGTTAGTTTTTTTGGTCGCTGCAATCTCACCATCCTTGTGAGCTAAGGATGCGGAGTTTGTGGGAGCCTAGAGATCTAGCTGCTGAGTCATCAGCAGCCATTGCCTGGCCCTCCTTGGTCCTAGCTTGGGTGGAGACTGGGCTTGGGCGCTGATCCTATGTATATATGGTCAGTCTCTAGGGCATTGTCCTACTCGATAGGATGATGTCACTGTCCCTTGCCCTTGCAATTCATGAGTGGCATTTAAACTTTACAACATACAACGTCAATTCGTATATTTTGTTCCATTCTTACCAATAACAATTTTGCCGTTTACCTTTAGTGAAAGTCTAGATGATGATGTGGGAACATGACTAATTAGGAATGGAGTAGTAAATAAAGGTTTAAATATAGATAAGTAGCGGGTGATTCCCACCCTTGTACAAGCTGGAATTATGTATGGTGGTGAAAAGATGTTGAAATCTCAGTGTAAAAAACTGGTTTGAAGACGTCACTTTATCACGGCAATTGTGAGTATTTTCTCCCAAACGGAGTCTATAATTACGTAGCTGAATTGTTTAATGTATAGAAGTCTTTATTTCCCTTGTATTTCTGTTGGAATACCTCAAGATTTATATTTTATAAATGTTATTATTTTAATCGTTGTCCTCCATTTGCTATGCAGATACTGTGCGCCTAGACACTATAATAAACTGCCAACTGAAATGAAGGACCTAAAGGGAACAATTGAATTTAAGAAGAAACTAAAGACATTACTTTTCACAAGATCATATGATTTGGAAGATGCTACAATCAAAGAATTGTATAAGTTATAATGAAAATGTTTCGTTAGATGATTAATATGGACCCGCCCGAGAAGTAGTTCACTCAACTTCAGTGGAGGGTTGGATTTAAACCCAAAACAAGTAAAACAAGTAAAGATAGGCACAAGAGTTTCCAATTAAAATGCGTCTGTTTGAATTACTCACGAAGGAACGTTTTTTCCTCCCATTCCAAGAGGGAATTCACATTCCGGTTGAGACTGCAATGTATGTGGCATCGTGCGTTGACCTATAAACCGTGTAATGTACAGCGAGGCTTGTTCAGATCTTACTCTCCTGAATGACGATAGTATCCACTTACTGCATCTCTCTCTCTCTCTCTCTCTCTCTCTCTCTCTCTCTCTCTGGAGAACGGGTTACGAACATCCCCGGTAATGTCAAATAGATATTTTTAATCGATGGTTGATATAAACTGGGTATTCCGAGACGAAAAAATTAGGATACTGAAAATATTAAAAAAACGAAAGAGGAAAGGCATGTCTCTCTCTCTCTCTCTCTCTCTCTCTCTCTCTCTCTCTCTCTCTCTCTCTCTCTCTCTCATTTGAAGAAACCGATACATTGAGTTGATAGAAGAACCGAAGAAGATAAAAAAAACCGATAGCATCTGACATTAAAGATAACACGCAGACAGGGTTTCCATGTAGAATACTTTAGTTTGTTTTTATGTAGATAACCGTTGTTTTTTAGTCAGCTCTGAGAACATAACAGAAAATTTTGTAAGAAAATAAGTATTTCGCAGAATGTAACCCGTTGTAACTAAATCTGGGTGATTTATGTAGTGTACTTACTTTACTTTAAGGGCTGCTTATGTGGTCCTGTACAGCAGGGTAACCCTACTCTCTACAGGACCTCCAGGGTCGTTTTATGATGTTCATTCGGGAGCGTTTAACATTTCACAATGCGTATTGCTCGTTTACTGTTAGATCGTCACTCTTGAAAGCCTTAGCACCTATTATTCGGATGTCTCGTTTGAGCTTATTGTAAAGTCTCGTGCCCGCATATTTATAGGCTTTAGAGAAAACTGAAGACTTTCTTATTCTGTGAGTCTTTTGGCAATGACGTTTTAACAGTAAATGAGCAAAATATGATTTGAAATGTTGAATACTCTTAACGAACAAGATAAAATGACAGTGGAAGTACTGTAGAGAGTGTGGTTCTCCTGTTGTATGGGACTGGAAAAGCAGCCGTCTTAAGTAAAATACAGTACAGTAAACATGGATCTAGGTTCTAATAGTTTGAAACCATCTGTAACTATTGTCGTGTCAGGACGATTTGTTGGTTGCACAATATATAGTAATTGTCTTAGATATTTTGGACGACCGGTTCTGAGAGCAAGGTCATTTGCTTATTGCTGTATTCTTTAGTGTAAAGACCTTCGATAGACTACAAAGCTTGACCTCCATAGCAGAATGTAAATGGAAGAAGAATGTAGTATTGATTGAATGGGACAGTCTTGAATGCGCATTTGTTTAGGTGACTAATTGTTGTCTAGGTAGTTAACAATACTGTATTTGTTTATTTTGTTATAAATCCTTGTCTGCTTTAAGATAGGGCAGGGGCAACACAGTTACATTTTTTTTCTTATTTTGTTAGGCTAAATAGGTTTTTAAGAATTGTGTGTGAGTGAGTGTGTGTACATACATTAACCAGTTTCCTCAACCTTAATCATAGCTGTGAATCTCGAGTCATGCTTCCCGAACGACGTTATACATACAAAGGCTTTTGTATCCACTCGTGGTTTCTTCCATTTTGGCAAACATGGTTTTGCAGATAGTGAACAGTCAGGTTAAAGTTTACACGACCTGTGCCTGGTTTATGGTCTCCAAGACAAGCGGAGAAAATGTCTTTTGGGTGTTCTTGTCTTTGGTTCGTTTAAGATCCTCTCGGGCAAGTTGTACGGTATGCCCTGTTTTGGTATCAAGTTACCTTGTCGTTGTAAGGCGAGAGTGAACAATAATTAGTGCGATTTTTTTCTTTTCCTTTTTATTTATTTATTTATTTTTTTTGTGCTGGCAGCAGTGAGCAGGAAATTACGCTCTTCTTCGTTTTCACAATTATTTTTATTTTTAGTTTTTTATATAGGCAAAACTTAATGAAAGTTTTTTTTTTTTTTATATAGAATTCATAATATATTATGCTACTGATATCTATGTTTCAACCTGCAAAACGCATATTATTCACCAGCGTTTGACAAATTTAAATGTTTGATTAAGTTCCCATATTTTTCTCTTTTCTTTACATCTTGGTTATTATAT
>NC_090739.1:8591101-8601101 GCF_036898095.1 Palaemon carinicauda
TAATGTAAAAACGAGGACAATATCTTGTCAATTTAAAAGTATTGGTCTTCGTTTTGGGTTAGGAAGACCGTTTAAGTCTTAAATTGAAAAAAAGGAGTTTAAAAAGTATTGAACAGGTTTGGAATACATTGTTGATTTAAAGTAATCGTAGAAAGATGGAAAAATTCTACCATGGGTTTTTGTACTTTCTTATAATGCAATATGCCGCCTAGGCGACTAAATCTATTATAATCACTTAACTCTTGAGATGTAAATAGTTTTTTAAGTGTTTTATTTATAATAGGACCTGCATAAAGGTAAATAATCTTTAATATTTCAGACCTTTTAATGAGTCATCCGTCATATAAGTTTTTTTTTTTTTTTTTTTTTTTTTTTTTTTTTTTTTTTTTTTTTATGGTTGCAGACATTCCAATAATTCTCATAAAATACCTTCATATGCAAAGCAAACAGGGAGAAATGGACGAATCATTACCTCTTTCCTTAGGTACTCGAGCAGCGTCTAATAGCAGCCTTCACTTTGCTATTTACCAAACAACCGTTCCAGTGTACCCTAATTACGTACTATATATGGCGAAAACTCATTATAATTTTGCTTGACTAGTGCGTTAGTCGTCGCAGACCATATTTGATACTGTATTTTTGTTTTCCTACCTACTGGCCTGAAAATAATCTCTAACTCGACCTCATATCAAGATGGGTATACGATCTACCCACATAATTTGAGAGACGGGTTCCATAAAGCGAAACCACCACTTCACCTATCTAGAATCACACGGACAGACTCGAGTAGCATTCTCTCTCTCTCTCTCTCTCTCTCTCTCTCTCTCTCTCTCTCTCATTATGGTAATACCCTTTATACATTTCATCGTGTTTTTCAGATGTGAATATTATACACAGCTGCACTTTTCTAATACAATTTTTATTTGATTAAATTACCAAGCTATTATTCATACGTAAACTGAATAGAATGTCCCAAATTGCCATGTTGGTTATGAGATTTATAAATGTTATCGATGTTATGCGAAAGAAATTTGCTTTTGATGAAATGTGAAAGATGCTATCTATGACCTTAAGAGTAATCTAAAGAGTAAAATTCTTAAATTTTTTTTTTACATATTTTTGGCTGTGACACCTTTCATTTGTAACTTATAAAGTTAAGCTGAAATGCTTATCGATGATATGCGAAAGAAATTTGCTTTTGATGAATTGTGAAAGATGCTATCTATGACCTTAAGAGTAATCTAAAGAGTAAAATTCTTACATTTTTTTTTTACATATTTTTGGCTGTGACACCTTTCATTTGTAACTTATATTAAGCTGAAATGCTATATAACTTTTAAACCTTATGGGTCCTCGCGCCAGAAGTTAGAATTCTGTGAAACATGTAATTTTCCACGTTTGAATTTATGAATAAGAGGAAAATTAATTTCCTTGATGGATGGAATGTCCAGTAGGTGGCGTGTCAGTAAGTTTTGCTCGGTTGGTCTTAGGTGGTGAACAAGCCATTCAGCTTCGGACGTTGGACTGAACGAACAAGCTTTTATAAAACAAACAAGAAATTAAATTGATGTTATTAAGCTTTTTGTTTGGATCAACATATTGTAGTTATCATGATTGTTTAAATGTAATGATGTATGTATAAATAGTCTAAATGCCTTGAGTAAAGGCACCGTGTTTCAGCAACGTCCGAGTGCTATACGAACAGTCGTATCCAAATTCAATAAATGAAATTTGATTTGACTTGGTTTTATTTGTCCGTCCATACTGAGACATGGAGTATATACAGGAACTTTAGTTTAATTCTCTGGGAATATCTACTGTAGTCATATATACCCTTAGGAAGCTACTGAAGGAACCTCCCATCAGGACGTCATGGCTATCTCACTCAAAAAGAGATTTTTTGCTTCGCTCAAAATCCGTTTTTTTTTTTTCAACATTCCCTTGTACATTGCCTTTGATGAAATGTGAAAAATGCTATCTGTGACCTAAAGAGCAGTCTAAAGAGAAATATTTCTTGATTTTACACATTTTTGGCTGTGACACCTTTCAATTGTGACTTATAAAGGTGAACTGAAATGCTATGTAACTTTTTTTTCAATATTCCCTTGTACATCTTTCATAATTTATTTTGCATTGAGTTAGCAGTTTCTTTTACCTGTAGAGGGACAACTTATGGGGTACCAATTTCCATTTTTGAAGGCTATTGTGCTGAAATGATGGTAATAACATTTTATGATAACTAAATGGTACAATAAATGGCCTGATTGGTAGTGGATAAGGGTTAATACACTTGTTTAGTGCCCTGTCATAAAGATAGTTATCAAATTATCCAATTATCCCCATATTGAGAGAATCACTTAGACACGAACCTTATTAAACCAATCGCCGATTTATCGCTTAACAGAGATTAGACCAATCTACTAATAACTTTGTTTCTCGTGCGTGAGTTTTCTTGCTTGAGGGTACACTCGCACGCTGTTCTGTCTTATTTCTCTTCCCCTTTTTTTCTTTTTTTAAGTTTTTATAGTTTATATATGAAAGCTCAAATTTAATGTTGTTACTGTTTTTTAGATATTTTATTTTGATTGTTTATTATTTCTCTTGTAGTTTATTTTTTCCTTGTTTCCTTTCCTCACTGGGCTATTTTTCCCTGCTGGAGCTCTTGGGCGTATAATGTATTGCTTTTCCAACTAGGGTTATAGCTTAGCTTATAATAATAATAATAATAATAATAATAATGATGATGATGAGGACGACAACTTCCCGTTTTTATTTGATTTGATAGATGGGCACTGTAGTAAAACAGTTTCGGAAATCCCCTTGTACAGTTGGACACATGTGTTCCTGACACACCTCGCTCTGAGGAATGCACCCTGTCACACCATTACTGAGCGAAGAGTTCCTGTTTGTAGCCCCAGCAATCAATGAAGTCACTCTCCCTACACTATCTGTTTGGTTAATTGCCGCGCAGTAAGGGTGTGACAGGATACACTCCGTCAGAGCGTGGTTTACCAGAAATTCCTATGTCCAACTGTACGTGTTGGTTGGAAACAGTTATGTACCTGGTTGAGCATCAATAGTTATTCATTCTTGTGGAGTTGTTGATGTTACAAGTTTAATGCTATAGTGCTATGATAATAGTACAAGGTAAATTGAGTTTGAGATCCATTTTTTTTTCGTCAACGATTGTACTAAATATATTGCATTCGTGTATTTTAATTTGTACTACAAGTATCGTTTTGTAAATTATTCTATGGTTGTGGTCAATAAAATATTTATCTATCTATCGATCAAGCTGATCTATCGAAAGGTACGCATTTTTAGGTTATTGATGGCTATCAATAATTACAAAACAATAGTCGAAGGTCGGATTTTTTGTCAGTTAATCTGGAGCAGCAACATATTGCTAATATTATTTAAAGGATGTTTTTTTTATTTTTTTTTATTTTTTCATTTATTTTTTTTTTTTTTTTAATATCGTAATAATTGTAATTGAAATAAGGACGGCGGAGCTGTTACTATTGCTAATGTAGTATAACTGTTATAATTTCTTCAGTAATAAATACGAATTACGTAAGTATATAGTAGACTTTTTCAATAAAAGTTAAGATTTTGTCTTCTCCAGATGGCATTCTGTAATAGTAGTAAATGATAAGGTTCCAATGCAGTGTGCAAAAAGTAAGTTTCACCATTTTTATTTGATCTTGAAGAAATCTTTCATTGTTTCTTATTGTAGCTTCTTTCGCCTGTTTTTTTGTGGAATGTTCAGGTAATGTAAAATGAGTGGTATTATTATTATTATTATTATTATTATTATTATTATTATTATTATTATTACTATCCAAGCTACAACCCTAATTGGAAAAGCAAGATGCTATAAGCCCAGGGGCTCCAATAGGGAAAAATAGCCCAGTGAGGAAAGGAAATAATGAAATAAATAACTGAAGAGAACAAATTAACAATAAATCATTCTAAAAAAAGTAATGTCAAAAGAGATATGTCATACATAAACTATAAAAAGACTCATGTCCGCCTGGTCAACAAAAAAACATTTGCTCCAACTTTGAACTTTTGAAGTTCTACTGATTCAACAACCCGATTAGGAAGATCATTCCACAACTTGGTAACAGCTGGAATAAAACTTTTAGAGTACTGCGTAGTATTGAGTCTTATGATGGAGAAGGCCTGGCTATTAGAATTGACTGCCTGCCTAGTATTCCCACTGGTCTGAATCCAGGTTCCACTGACGTCAAGGGTTGAGTGTGGGGTATCACGTTGACAGTACTTGGTAAAATGAGTGGTATTCCCACTGGTCTGAATCCAGGTTCCACTGACGTCAAGGGTTGAGTGTGGGGTATCACGTTGACAGTACTTGGTAAAATGAGTGGTATTCCCACTGGTCTGAATCCAGGTTCCACTGACGTCAAGGGTTGAGTGTGGGGTATCACGTTGACAGTACGTGGTAAAATGAGTGGTATTCCCACTGGTCTGAATCCAGGTTCCACTGACGTCAAGGGTTGAGTGTGGGGTATCACGTTGACAGTACGTGGTAAAATGAGTGGTATTCCCACTGGTCTGAATCCAGGTTCCACTGACGTCAAGGGTTGATTGTGGGGTATCACGTTGACAGTACGGGGTAAAATGAGTGGTATTCCCACTGGTCTGAATCCAGGTTCCACTGACGTCAAGGGTTGATTGTGGGGTATCACGTTGACAGTACGGGGTAAAATGAGTGGTATTCCCACTGGTCTGAATCCAGGTTCCACTGACGTCAAGGGTTGAGTGTGGGGTATCACGTTGACAGTACTTGGTAAAATGAGTGGTATTCCCACTGGTCTGAATCCAGGTTCCACTGACGTCAAGGGTTGAGTGTGGGGTATCACGTTGACAGTACGTGGTAAAATGAGTGGTATTCCCACTGGTCTGAATCCAGGTTCCACTGACGTCAAGGGTTGAGTGTGGGGTATCACGTTGACAGTACGTGGTAAAATGAGTGGTATTCCCACTGGTCTGAATCCAGGTTCCACTGACGTCAAGGGTTGAGTGTGGGGTATCACGTTGACAGTACGTGGTAAAATGAGTGGTATTCCCACTGGTCTGAATCCAGGTTCCACTGACGTCAAGGGTTGAGTGTGGGGTATCACGTTGACAGTACGTGGTAAAATGAGTGGTATTCCCACTGGTCTGAATCCAGGTTCCACTGACGTCAAGGGTTGAGTGTGGGGTATCACGTTGACAGTACGTGGTAAAATGAGTGGTATTCCCACTGGTCTGAATCCAGGTTCCACTGACGTCAAGGGTTGAGTGTGGGGTATCACGTTGACAGTACGTGGTAAAATGAGTGGTATTCCCACTGGTCTGAATCCAGGTTCCACTGACGTCAAGGGTTGAGTGTGGGGTATCACGTTGACAGTACGTGGTAAAATGAGTGGTATTCCCACTGGTCTGAATCCAGGTTCCACTGACGTCAAGGGTTGAGTGTGGGGTATCACGTTGACAGTACGTGGTAAAATGAGTGGTATTCCCACTGGTCTGAATCCAGGTTCCACTGACGTCAAGGGTTGAGTGTGGGGTATCACGTTGACAGTACTTGGTAAAATGAGTGGTATTCCCACTGGTCTGAATCCAGGTTCCACTGACGTCGAGGGTTGATTGTGGGGTATCACGTTGACAGTACGTGGTAAAATGAGTGGTATTCCCACTGGTCTGAATCCAGGTTCCACTGACGTCGAGGGTTGATTGTGGGGTATCACGTTGACAGTACGTGGTAAAATGAGTGGTATTCCCACTGGTCTGAATCCAGGTTCCACTGACGTCAAGGGTTGATTGTGGGGTATCACGTTGACAGTACGTGGCATGCATTGTATTCCTCGCTCGCCTGTGCCATGCATCAAATTCCTCAAGTTTCCGTTAACCTGAGATGGAAGTTCATTCCAATGGTCATGCATGACATTCGCACGCGCGTGCGCACCGTGAATAACATAGTAGTTGAACCAGGATTCACCTAAATTTATTACTTAATTTTTATCTACAGTATATTGAAGTTTTATTCCAGCTGTACCAAGTTATGGAATGATCTTCCTAATCGGGTGGTTGAATCAGTAGAACTTCAAAAGTTCAAAGTTGGAGCAAATGCTTTTTTGTTGACCAGGCGGACATGAGTCTTTTTATAGCATATTTATGACATATTTGTTTTTGTTGTTGTTAATAGTTTATATATGACATGTCTGTTTTGACGTTGTTACTTATTTTAGAATGATTTATTGTTAATTTGTTCTCTTCATTTATTTATTTCCTTATTTCCTTTCCTCACTGGGCTATTTTTCCCTGTTGGAGCCCCTGGGCTTATAGCATCTTGCTTTTCCAACTAGGGTTGTAGCTTGGATAGTAATAATAATAAGGATTCCTGGTATATTTAGTTAAGAATTATTGGTACATTTATAGTTTATATTTGACATATCTGTTTTGACGTTGTTAATAGTTTATATATGACATATCTGTTTTGACGTTGTTAATAGTTTATATATGACATATCTGTTTTGACGTTGTTAATAGTTTATATATGACATATCTGTTTTGACGTTGTTAATAGTTTATATATGACATATCTGTTTTGACGTTGTTAATAGTTTATATATGACATATCTGTTTTGACGTTGTTAATAGTTTATATATGACATATCTGTTTTGACGTTGTTACTGTTCATAGAAGATTTATTGTTAATATGTTCTCATTTATTCATTTCCTTATTTCCTTCCCTCACTGGGCTATTTTTCCCTATTGGAGCCCTTGGGCTTATAGCATCTTGCTTTTCCAACTAGGGTTGTAGCTTGGCTAGTTATGATAATAATAATAATAATAATAATAATAATAATAATAATAATAATAATTAAGTTGTCAGACTTTATGAATTTATATTATTGCTATTTGTGTTAGTTTGTATATGAAATATATTAAATTTATTAGGTCGTTTTAGGGAATGTTTTATAATAAACCATATATTTTAAATAGCGATAGATTTTTAACTATATAATTGGTGATACGATGTGTTTACGCTTGTGAATATTCACTTGAAATTTGCTCAGTTTTCACACTAATTTCACAATGTAATAATGGAAGTTTACTCAGAACTATTTCAATGCAAGTGTTGAGTCACACTTGGTGAACACTTGCTGATACATCTTTTGCTCAGTAATGTGTTTTCTGTTACTGGTAAGCTCATACTTCCTGACTTGTTTACCCCTCCTGCTCAGTGCTATAATCATCATTATCATCTCCATCATCATCATCATTATCATCTCCATCATCATCATTATCATCTCCATCATCATCATCATCGTTTCCATCATCACCATCATCATCATATCCTCTTACAGCAATTGACGCAAAGGGACTCGGTTAGATTTCACCACAGGCAGTCATCATCATGATCACTATCATCTCCATCATCATCACTATCATCATCATCATCTCCCACGCCTATTGACGCAAGGACCTAGGTTAGATTTCGCCAGGGGCAATCCTATAGTATCCTTAAACAGTTAACTTCTTAACCCCCCCCCCTCCCACGCTTACTGGTCAGTCATTTTGTATCCCACTAAATCCTTAATCACTATATGTCCTAACAAGTGTTTTTTTTTTCTTTACAGATATGAATTGTTAAGGCTCAGTTCACATCCCTTTACAGAAAACCGATAAGGAAGAAGGTAAGGTAAGAATTATAAATTTTTCCAATTTTTTAGGCATGAGTTGTAGCGAATTATTGACCATTTTATAGTGTGTGTATTTTTTAGTCGATTTTTGATATTCTGTTCTATACAGAGAAAATGCAGTTTCATTTATTAGCAGCTATATTCATTTGACATGTGATTGTTATATATTAGATATTGTGGTTTCCACTGATATTGCTACTGTCATTATCAGAAATTGTTCCTCATCACATACAGTTTTCAGTAAATTGCGTAAAACCTTGCAATGTATAATTAACACGATTTCTTCCTTTTTCTTTCGTTTTGTTTTGGAAAGTCTATCAAGTTATTTCTTAGGGGTTATGATGGCCGATGTGGTAACGTCCCTGACTGGTGAACACCAGACTGGGGTTCGATTCCCGCTCAAACTCGCTAGTTTCTTAGGTTGCTGCAACCTTACCATCCCTGTGAGTTTAACTAAAGGGGGGGGGGGGGTTGGGGAGCCAATATAGGTCTATCTGCCGAGTCATCAGCAGCCATTGCCTGGTCATTCTTGGCCCTAGCTTTGGTGGAGAGGGGACTTGGGTGCTGATCATATGATATATGGTCAGTCTGTAGGGCATTGTCCTGCTTGATAGGGCAATGTCACTGTCCCTTGCCTCTGCCATTCATGAGCGGCCTTCAAACCTTTCAAGTCTTGCGCAAATCATTACCTCCGCCAACGAAGTTGAAAGTAGGTTATGTTTTACCCCCTGTTTTTTTTTTTTTTTTTTTAACAGCTTCCTGGCCACAATTTTAATGTTGTAAACTATAGAGCTCCTAAAATTAAAAAAAAACCTGCAAAATCTTTAAGGAGTAGTTTTAGAAAAAGTCAAAACATCTGAATAGTAGTTACAGTGGGCTCATAACAAATGAGATTTTTCATGTTGTTTCTGGGAATCCGGTGAATAGGCGAACGATTTTCGTTATTGTTGTGCAATAATGCATTGTTATTTTCCAATTTTTAATTCTGTTATGTCTCCTATAACACAACGTTCGGTGTAAAAGTTACAGATACTCTATCTATACTTCATGAAAATTTTAAGTTAATGTAAAAATAATTTAAATCTTCATTTATTGCATGCATGAATATCTCTCTCTCTCTCTCTCTCTCTCTCTCTCTCTCTCTCTCTCTCTCTCTCTCTCTCTCTCTCTCTGTATATATATATATATTATATATATATATATTTATTATATATATATATATATATATATATATATATATATATATATATACACACACATGTATATATGCATTATATATATGTATATATACATATACATATATATAAATATATATATATATATATATATAGATATATATAGATATATATATATATATATAGAGAGAGAGAGAGAGAGAGAGAGAGAGAGAGAGAGAGAGCCTTGTGATGTATAAGCCGTCTCAACCATGACGTTGCCATTTCCGAAAATTAGCTGCAACATTCCATATCATTAGAGGTCATACGTGGTTCGCTCTCAAACGACAATGACTTAAATTCACCATACTTCCTAAACTTCAAGGTTGTAATGTTATAAGAATCTAAAAGAATTCGGGAAGAATATCGAAATGTTTTCAAAAGATCTTTATATCTTTTGTATGTCTCATTTTTCTGCAGAAAACTGGAAAAGGGTTTTGCAAGGTTACAAATGAATGAAAATTAAATAAATCTTGGGATACAAGAAAATAGTCTGCCATTAAACTCTCTCTCTCTCTCTCTCTCTCTCTCTCTCTCTCTCTCTCTCTCTCTCTCTCAATTGACTATCGATGTCAATTTTTAAATGCAAATTCGAATCTTCCTCGTACATGATATTTTGACATTCAACCACTCAAAATTAGTTAGCTGATTGCAATTTTGTCGATGCTATTTGTAAAGGCCTGTCAATTCACAATCATTCCTCTTGGCAAGAAGACTACTACTCTTCGAATGTCTACCTACTGACGCTTTACCAGAAAGACTGGAAAAACCGCTTTTTGAATTGATTTGTAAGAAATCCGATACAGACAAAAGGTAGTTTCTTTTAGTGTATTTTGGTTTTGATTTATGTTGATTTTGATTTACATTTTTTTTTAAATGTATTTATATCTATATTTTGTTATTTTCTTATAGTTTTATTTTTATGATAGAATAATTACACAAATAATGTAAATGAATAATTGTATTTTTATAAGAAAAGAAAAAATATATAATTATTACCCATAGTAGAAAATACTAATATCGGCGATCCGTTAGATTTACTTCTTCACAACTTTTTCCTTTTGGAAGGATAT
>NC_090739.1:8603601-8631101 GCF_036898095.1 Palaemon carinicauda
GTAAAAAATTATAGCATAAATATTTAGCAAGATATGAACGCACACGCAAGCACACAAATTCAACCCTTCCCACCTCCTCTCCCTTTCCTAACTACAACGCAGCACTTGTAGTATCCAAGCGTACCTCTCATCAGGTTGGGACTACTCCCTCTCCTCCCTACGTGAGGGACGGGGAGACCAAGTAGTTCTACGCGTGGAAATGCCGCTTAGCGTGACCGGAAAGATTCATAATATATAATATATAATATATGTAATATATATACAATATATGTATAGTATATAATTATATATATATTATATATTTTATATTTTATATATATATTATATATATACATATATATACATTATATACATATATGTACATTATATAAATATATGCATATATATATATTATATATATATTATATATATGTGTGTGTGTATATTATATATATACATGTATACATATACATATATATATATATATATATTATATATATCTATATTTATATCTATATATATATATCAATATCTAATTATATATACATATATATATATATATATATATATATATATATATATATATATATATATATATATATATATATATATCCAAACACTTGTTCTTTATTATATAAGGGAGAATGTTGATCCAGTATTCTATATGAAAGCTTTATCGACAAAAAATAAACGGTGTCTTCGCATATGTACATGATATCATGGAACATTATTATGTGTAGAAAGCAAGTTTAAGCCTATTATTATTTCATACCAAGTTTGTGTCCCCCGTGATGAAATGCGCTGTACTTAGGTGTGGCCAATCTACACACAGGTGCCTACTGATGGACATAGAAAACAGGCTTTGAAGCTGCCGAGGTGTTTAACATTTATATGAACATGAGCCACAAAAAAGATAAGCGTATTGATTCTATATATTTGATTCTCGGATTATATCCATACATGAATATATATACATATATACACGCACGTATAATATAAACATTGTATATATGCTTATATAATGACCGATACACATATATATGTGAATGTATGTATATATGTGTATATATATTAATACATATTTGAATATATATATATATTATATATATATATATATATATATATATATATATATATATATATATATATAGGCTATATATATACATACATACATAAGATTAATACATTTATGAATACATGCATCTTATTTTCGGAAATCAATGCAGATTGATTACGTGCAAATCAAAAAATCCCTTTTGTATACAATATTTCCTGGAAAGATTCATTGAAGTTCGTCTCCCAATGACTATACAGTAAATCACTTGCATACGAAAACTATAAACAAGAGAAAATTGTATACCAACTCTCTCTCTCTCTCTCTCTCTCTCTCTCTCTCTCTCTCTCTCTCTCTCTCTCTCTCTCTCTCTCATTGAGGAGACGCTATGCATACTAACACATGAATGTGAGCAATGTTTTAGCTATGACAGTGCTAAGGAAAGACATTCCCTGGAGGCTCCAAGATGGTGTGAGGAATGTCCGTGGGAAGGGTTAGCCTTGGGTGTCAAGTCGTGGGGGGGGGGGGGGGGGGGGGCTTAGTTTTGGAGCCTAGAAAGAGTCAATTTAAAAGCAATATAGTCCTATAAAATCAATAGGTGAAGAAAAGGAGACTGCCACAGGTTGGTCTACGACTTTACGCAGAATGCAGGCCATGCCAGTCCTGTAAAATCCTTAGTTGAGGAAAAGGAGACTGCTACAGGTTGGTGTACGACTATACTGAGAGTGCAGGCTATGCCAGTCTTTTAAAATCTCTCTCTGTAGTAAAAGGAACTGCTACAGGTTGCCCTACGCCTTACCAAAAAAAAAAAAAAAAACCGTGAATATACATGGTTGCTGACTCCTATAAACCGTGAATATGCATTTGCTGACATCTATCCCACGCGAATATAACAGGGTTTTTCTAACACCCATACAACGTGAATATACAAGGTTGCTAACATCTATACAACGTGAATATACAAGGTTGCTGACACTTATACAACGTGAATGTACAGGGTTTTGCTGACATCTATACAACGTGAATATACATGGTTGCTGACATCTATACCACGTGAATGTACAGGGTTTTGCTGACACCTATACAACGTGAATATACTTGGTTGCTGACATCTATACCACGTGAATATGCAGATTTTACTGGCACCTATTCCACGTGAATATACTGGGTTTTGCCTATACTATGGAAGTGAGGATTCACTTTTGACCGACACGTTGCTCACCTCACTTCAGCGAGGGGCGCCATTATACACGAAAATAACGGTTTTATTAAAGAATCTCTAAAGAAAAATAATCTCTGGAGATCGCTATTTTAATCTCTTGAGGGTTTTGTTTTTGTTTTTGTGAAGGAATCAAGAAATACAACATAATGTTTTTGAGAAATATATTTGTTATAGAGATAAAGTTCAAGAATTTGTACTATTTATATCCTATTTTAAATATGGCAATACAACAAGACTATTTACAGCATTTAACTGCACAAGAGTTCTTTTTCAGGTACAAACATTCAGGGGAGAAATATACATAAAATTTGTCGATTCGATTTAATTGTACAATAGTTGTTTCTATTAGTATGTCATATTGGCTCAAAACGTTTTACTATTGCTGTTATCGTTATTGATAGGCCTACATTTCTATCCAGTGGTTTGGAATCTCTGTGATAGCATAAAGTTTCAGTTCCTGGTTTAAATATCTGTATCAACAATAGATTAATCTTTTACAAACAATAATTGCATTGTTGGTTGAAGATCTATTGGGATTTTCATCCTTGATATAACATGCTGTCCACTGCTGGTGCAAATTCTTTTAAACCTTTGTTTTTAAAATATTTTACATTAATGGTGCTCAAAATTTTCATCTTAATTCCATCCTTTTCATTTAACATACTTGGATTTAATAGGCCATTTAAGCTGATGCAAGTTTTTTTTTTTAAAGCTTAATCTTTTAAAATATCTTACATTAATGTTGCTCAAAATTTTCATACTAATTCCATCCTTTTCATTTAACATACTTGGGTTTAACAGGCCATTTAAGCTGATGCAAGTTTTTAACGCTTATTTTTTCTAAATATTTTACATTAATATAGTTGCTCAAAATTTTCATCCTAATTCCATCATTTTCATTTTACATACTTGGATTTAATAGGCCATTTAAGCTGATGCAATTATTTTTAAAGCTTAATCTTCTAAAAGTTTTACATTAATATAGTTGCTCAAAATTTTCATACTAATTCCATCATTTTTATTTAACATAATTGGGTTTAACAGGCCATTAATGCTGATGCAAGTTTTTTTTAACGCTTATTTTTTTTTTCAATAATATACATTAATATAGTTGCTCAAAATTTTCATCCTAATCCCGTCATTTTCATTTTACATACTACGATTAGGACATTTAAGCTGATGCAATTTTTTTTAAAGCTTAATCTTTTAAAATATTTTACATTAATATTGTTGCTCAAAATTTTCATCCTAATTCCATCATTTTCATTTAACATAATTGGGTTCAATAGGCCATTTAAGCTGATGCAATTTTTTAAACCTTAGTTTTAAAAATATTTTACATTAATATAGTTGCTCAAAATTTTCATCCTAATTCTATCATTTTCATTTAACATAGTTGGGTTTGATAGGCCATTTAAGCTGATGCATTATTTTTTAAAGCTTAATCTTTTAAAATATTTTACATTAATATAGTTGCTCAAAATTTTCATTCTCATACCATCATCAGAACTATAGTCCATTTCTTTTAGCGAGTCATATTTGCACCGACTCGCAACGGTGTCCTTTTAGCTCGGAAAAGTTTCCTGGTCGCTGATTGGTTAGAATTCTTTTAGCGAGTCATATTTGCACAGACTCGCAACGGTGTCCTTTTAGCTCGGAAAAGTTTCCTGGTCGCTGATTGGTTAGAATTATCTTGTCCAACCAATCAGCGATCAGGAAACTTTTCCGAGCTAAAAGGGCACCGCTGCGAGTCGGTGCAAATATGACTCGCTAAAAGAAATGGACTATAGGTTAGATTAAGAGACATTATCATTATGGACTAAAGACATTTGCATATTTCCAGCCTTTGAAAATATATTCTAAATTGCATTTACATCTACTTATTGAATTCTGAGTAATAAGTGGAGGCTTATTTGTTACTGGTGTTGCAATTAATAAGCATTTGAGGGTCATGAACATTATAAAAAAATGATGAAAATTAAAAAGGCAAAACAACAATTTCTCAGATCTGAAAAAATCTAACAGAGCATATTTTTTTTTTCTTTATATCAGCTTGCAAAAGTAATTGGTTATCTAGCTGTTTTATTTTCCTTTTGGGGAGCCATAGTAAATTAGATAGGAAAATGAATGATGTCGATTTTTCAATAAGAAAAAAAATAATGAAAAAGTATTTTACAATTAAGTAATGTACATTTCTTCATGACATAAGAAAAAGGGAAAAATTGTGTAGGGAAAATCAACCAGAGACGAATATTGGAAAATGAATTATTCATTGATTTATACATTATGATGATATCGAAAACGTAAATAGGTGTTCTCGTCCATATTTTAACATTTCCAGAGACTCGATTTTTCTTTCTTTAATTTTGATTAATCCCATAAATGCAATTGCTGGATGAAAAAGGTGTAATGAAAACATATATGAATATGTGCCACACAGAAACTGTATACAGACATACATATGCACCCAAACACAAATATCTATATACATATGAATGAATCACTCAGCATAGCCACTGTTGAACAGATGGGTAAACTATAATTATAGACTGAGGATAGACATCTCTTATAAGTCTGAAAACTTAGGATAGACATCTTTTACAAGTCTGAAAACTTAGGATAGACATCTTTTACAAGTCTGAAAACTTAGGATAGACATCTTTTACAAGTCTGAAAACTTAGGATAGACATCTTTTACAAGTCTGAAAACTTAGGATAGACATCTTTTACAAGTCTGAAAGTTTTTGGTTGACTAAAAAATCAACCTCAACACCTTACAAGGCTTTGATAGTGACAAGAAAATTTTGAATAAATTATCACAATTTGAGAAAACTGGCTGCTGAATAATGAATCACTCAGCATAGCCACTGTAGAACAGATGGGTAAACTATAATTATAGACTAAGGATAGACATCTCTTAAAAGTCTGAAAACTTAGGATAGACATCTTTTACAAGTCTGAAAGTTTTTGGTTGACTAAAAAATCAACCTCAACACCTTACAAGGCTTTGATAGTGACAAGAAGATTTTGAACAAATGATCACAATTTGAGAAAACTGGCTGCTGAATGTAGTGAAATAAGAATGCATTCACTGAATGCACCAGGGAACACCAGTTAGAAACTGGTCTAATACTGCATTAAATGCATTTGCACCGCCATCCAGGCCTTTCCTACGAGCTGCAGAAACTCTCCAAAACGTCCTACGAGCTGCAGAAACTCTCCAAAACGTCCTACGAGCTGCAGAAACTCTCCAAAACGTCCTACGAGCTGCAGAAACTCTCCAAAACGTCCTACGAGCTGCAGAAACTCTCCAAAACGTCCTACGAGCTGCAGAAACTCTCCAAAACGTCCTACGAGCTGCAGAAACTCTCCAAAACGTCCTACGAGCTGCAGAAACTCTCCAAGCCTTTCCTACGAGCTGCAGAAACTTTCCGAAACGAGATTCTACTTACTGGCATGTGTCGTCATTGACAGTAGAAAAGATCCACTCCGTATAACTTGGGACGTAAGTATTGACTCCAGGGAATCCTGGAACGGCACACTTGAAACCGAACGATATTATCCCCAGCTGAAATGAAAAATGAACAGTTATTTAAAAAAAAAAAAAAAAAACATTCTACTCTACATAAAGAATTATAATTCATTAACTGAAAATGAAATTACTAAACAAACTAGTTTCTTCCTACAAGAGCATTGGCCCTAACTGATACCAAGAAGCTTCAATTTGTACAAGAACTGATCCTATCTGATACTAAGAAGTTCTAGTTTGTACCATAACCGACCCTACCTGATACCAAGAAGTTCCAATTCGTACCAGAACTGACCCTATCTGATACCAAGAAGTTCTAATTTGTACCAGAACTGACCCTGTCTGATACCAAGAAGCTCCAATTTGTACAAGAACTGACCCTATTGATACCAAGAAGCTCCAATTTGTACAAAAACTGACCCTATCTGGTACTAAGAAGTTCTAATTTGTACCAGAACTGACCCTGTCTGATACCAAGAAGCTCCAATTTGTACAAGAACTGACCCTATTGATACCAAGAAGCTCCAATTTGTACAAAAACTGACCCTATCTGGTACTAAGAAGTTCCAATTTGTACCAGAACTGACCCTAATTGGTACCAGAAGTTTCAATTTATACCAGAACTGACCCTACCTGATACCAAGAAGTTCCTATTTGTACCAGAACTGGCCCTCCAGAATCTCCTTCGCAGCTGTCAATTCCTGGTGAGGCAGCACACAGCTGAAAGCAAATGATTTTGTGATAAGATAAACGACAGCATCTTTTATATTTGTCTACATTTCAAAGTTGATTGCCATCTACCCTCAATTTATAAGATTTGTCTACTTATGCTTAGATCCTAATCGTGTAGCTTAGTACTATGCACGAAATCGCCACTTCCATCCTGGCAAACTAAACAGAAGACATTAATTATTGTACATGAAAGCAAGAAAACTCGTTGCTAATGCTACTGTACTTTCTCTATGTATTCTATGGGAGTTGTCCAGTCAAACATCTGGTAGTTCATTCCTACTTTTCCCCAAAGAAAACACGAAGTTACTATTTAATGCTCATTTCTCTCTCTCTTCCTACTGCAGAGAAAAATAACATGTCCTTCTCTGTTATCTATCAGAAAAAGAAAACACAGTATTAAACTCTTGAAGTCTTTCACTTCTTTTATAAGAACGGATACATTTTCCCCAGTTTAACTTTCTTTTGGCCCTTATCCTTATTGTTTTAATCAAGAAGATTCACTTTGTTGTTTAAAGAAACAACTGTACACCCTTTAGGGTTTAAGTTTTTCAGTTTTGTACACCTGTCCAACTACCTAAACTAAATGACAACGCAAATAAAACGATATCTTAGCTACTCAAAATGAGCCAATGAATTTGTTATATAATATATGAGAATGATACACAATGATAAATCAACCAAACATAAAGTAAGCAATTGCTTTAATATTTCAACTCCCAACTCTTCTATATAGTAATCAACATATTTTTTTTTCAGAGGATATTCTTGTCATGGTGTCCATAATTGTTATTTTCCTGTTTTTATATATGATTAGTGCTAGAAAGGGGCACTAGAATTTAGGTGAGGTGAATGCATTTTTTCAAAAGAATATGCTCACTCTAATTTATTACCAGAATAATTATGAACATAACTGCATTGAAATGTTATATCACAAAGTTGAGATAAGTGTTGTTATATGAATTTATGTAGTCTATTATATCCCAATAGAAAGGCCGTTGTATGATTACCTGTAGACAAAGATAATGATAAGATCCTTTTAATACAAAGCTTTGACTTCAGTGCTAAACCCATGCTATTCTAGGCTCAGGTATTCCTGTTTAGATTAGCAAATCATCTTTGAAATACTTCTAATCTTCTGACTTTTTAGTGAACAAGCTTATGTTTTTAATAAGCAGAATCATCCATATTTTTCTACATCCATCAGGTTTCTGCCCCTATAGCTAATATTTATTGGTAATATCAACAATTTTGGCTATTTTTTAAGGGACATCTCAGTTAATTAACATATTTCTATTACCTCAATTCATTAGATTTGGTTACAGTCTCGGACCAACTTGAAGTAACCAAAACATGGATTGTTTTAATTATTACAAAAGTTAGTTATAACCTTCATGCTATAAATAAATTGAATTAATAACTCGAGTCACATTTCATTTATCCTAGATAGTACTATAAAAGCTCATTTAATGATCAACTATGATGTAAAAATGTAAGTAAATTGGATAGATAAAGACAAAATCAATTTAACATGAAGATTGTTAAGATTGAGAAAATGAAGAAGAAGGAATTCTGCCAGAAAATGCAGAAGATAAAAAGCAGTGTAGAAAAACTTCAAGGGTAGAAACACTGTAAGTAAAGGGAGGATTAGCCCTAAAGTGTCTGAAGAAAGTCTGGCATGAAATGAAAAGAGAGCCTGATAAAACAAAAATGTCAACAGATAATCACCAATTAATGGGGTTAAAGGTTTAAAGACCGCTCATGAATGGCAGAGGCAAGGGACGCTGACATTGCCCTAGAGACTGACCAAATATATATGATCAGCGCCCAAGCCCCCTCTCCACCCAAGATAGGACCAGGGAGGGCCAGGCAATGTCTGCTGATGACTCAGCAGATAGACCTATAGGCTCCCCCAAAACCACCATCCTTAGGTCAATAGGATGGTGAGGTTGCAACGACCAAAGAAAAACTAACGAGTTTGAACGGGACTCTAACCCCAGTCTGGCGTTCACCAGTCAGGGACGTTACCACATCGACCTCACCAATTAACCCAAATGGAAATGTTGTATAGCATTCAAACCTTACTTTATCATACTTACATGGTCACTAGTAATAGGGAAATTACTGTCCTCATCAGGCAAGGAAGAGTAATTCTTCGCACATTCGTGTACGTCCACTACTTTTTGAGTCGCTTCATGTAGAACGTCTGGATCTTTTCCTCCTAAGAAAAAATTCAGATTAATTTTTAGTCCTTTTTAGAAAATTAGTAACTCTTGAAAGAAAATCTCTCTGGGCATTATGCATGATATGCTGATTAACCCTTCTACCCCCAACGCTATTTGGAGCTTTACAACCCTTAACCCCCAGGTGTTTTTTTTTAAGCAAATTTTACAATATATTTTTTTTAGATTACCCTAACAGCCTTAATTTTTGTCATAGAGAGGTCAGGTTGGTCTCATTATTTTGAAAAATGCCTGAAGTTTTTCATAAAGTTATCAAAAATATGCAGAAAGAATTTAAAAAAACATTTTTTTGCAAGGACGTACCGGTACATCCATGGGGGTAAAGGGGTGAGTTTTGTGAAACGTACCAGTACGTCCATTTGGGGGTAAAAGGGTTAAAAAGTGATAAAATGCCTTAATAAATACAGTGTTGGATCTTTCATATAAAATCAGCTCCAGAAAAACGTCCCTCTCGAGAATACATTGTTCAGATCCATGTTCAGGGCCATTTTGATAAAATGAATAACTCTTGAAAGAAATTTTCCCAAAGCATTGTGCACATTTTTTCAGGGTTGTTACTCTTAAAAGAAATTTTCGCAAAGCATTATGCACATTTTTTCAGGGTTGTTACTCTTAAAAGAAATTTTCGCAAAGCATTATGCACATTTTTTCAGGGTTGTTACTCTTAAAAGAAATTTTCGCAAAGCATTATGCACATTTTTTCAGGGTTGTTACTCTTAAAAGAAATTTTCGCAAAGCATTATGCACATTTTTTCAGGGTTGTTACTCTTAAAAGAAATTTTCGCAAAGCATTATGCACATTTTTTCAGGGTTGTTACTCTTAAAAGAAATTTTCCCAAAGCATTGTGCACATTTTTTCAGGGTTGTTACTCAAAAGAAATTTTCGCAAAGCATTATGCACATTTTTTCAGGGTTGTTACTCTTAAAAGAAATTTTCGCAAAGCATTATGCACATTTTTTCAGGGTTGTTACTCTTAAAAGAAATTTTCCCAAAGCATTGTGCACATTTTTTCAGGGTTGTTACTCAAAAGAAATTTTCGCAAAGCATTGTGCACATTTTTTCAGGGTTGTTACTCTTAAAAGAAATTTTCCAAAGCATTATGCACATTTTTTTTCAGGGTTGTTACTCTTGAAAGAAATTTTCGCAAAGCATTATGCACATTTTTTCAGGGTTGTTACTCTTAAAAGAAATTTTCGCAAAGCATTGTGCACATTTTTTCAGGGTTGTTACTCAAAAGAAATTTTCCCAAAGCATTGTGCACATTTTTCATGGTTGTTTGTTTGGTTCTTTTTAAAACCTTCTATCTAAAAAAGAAATTATGCTGATCATTAAGTGATACAAAAACCTAAAATACAATGCTTGGTATTTCATTTGAAATCAGCTCACAAAAGATGCCACTCTCCAGAATACATGAAATCAAATTTACTGATACAGATAACCTATTTATATGTCATATGAAAACAAAAGGAAATTCTAGATAATCATAAAAGAAATATCATCAGAGCATAATACTGATTGCCTTGAAAAGTAGTTTAAATTCTGATATTATATCTATTATAAAACTTATATTTTCGAATTGGAGAACTCACGGAACTTGAGACTACCCCATCCAAGGATGACCACTCTGGCCCCAACGTAGTCTCCAGGTGGTGCTATGCAGACCGGACTAACTCCCTCTCCAAACACAAAAGGTTTTTGCAGCAACAGCAGGGCAATATCGGCTTTCTTTCGGGTGAGACAAACAGTTAAACAGTATATGTTCAAGCTATAGGTCAACAAAGTGTATATGTTCAAGCTATAGGTCAATAAAGTGTATATGATCAAGCTACAGGTCAACAAAGTGTATATGTTCAAGCTACAGGTCAACAAAGTGTATATGTTCAAGCCATAGGTCAACAAAGTGTATATGTTCAAGTTTTAGGTCAACAAAGTATGTATGTTCAAGCTATAGGTCAACAAAGTGTATATGTTCAAGCTATAGGTCAACAAAGTTTATATGTTCAAGCTATAAGTCAACAAAGTGTATCTGAAAAATGTATTAAGGGGGGATTTTCGAAAAGGCCCCATCAAGTAATAGGTCAAGAAAATATATTTACAAAATCTATAAATGGATTATTTTCGAAATGGCCCCATTGAAGAACTACAAGAAGATAGACAATAATAGAGGACATCGACCAGATTATTTACTTTAGAAAAACAATAGTCTTACAGAGAACTTCAAAATGATTCTTATTCTTGCCAGTTAGGATTGTTGATGTTTTTTTTTCCTAGTAAACACAGATCAAATACTCTTTTGTTGTCAAGTTGTTAGCATAGTTCATAGTTCTATAAATATTAATCCAGGATTTCTTTTAGGGACCCCTATGTCACTTTTTTTCTTGTCAAAGGATAGTAATTATTAGTTGTCTTTTTTTAGAGGTTTATTGATCGGTGACTTTTTTAATGGAATATTGACCGAATCGGTTTGCGAGTGGGAGGTGTTTACAGAGGGGTAAAGCTTCGACCCTCCTTGATATGGAAGCACATGGCGAGTTGGGTTAAGTTAGGTGTGATACCTTAGGCTAGTATATGCTCTTAATTAATCTATCTTATAGCTTGAATACATAGGTGACTTAATTGTGGTAATGCCATATCTATTTGCTGAATATTTCAAGTTTATGTATCTGTATATCATTAGTTACTCTCAAACATTACCAAATTATCCGCCAAACGTACAGTACATCAGATGCTATATTACCTTTCCTATTTTTACGAAGACTTTAAAATAGTTATTTGTAATAGATTTTGTGGATGGAATGAAGTTAAATACGATATTGAGTTCACCAGAATTTAAAATTGCCTTAATGGCTGAAATTAATTAAGTTAGCAATATTTTTGGTGTTGTTGTCACTATATAAAAATCTTGGAGTACCCTAGGCCTAAGTCATAATAGGTTTATCAGATTTATGGATTAATTATTAATCTATTATATGATCTCTTCAACCTCTAAGTCAATATAGACCATAGGAAAGTGGCAAAATTTTACGAGCTATCTTCTTTAGTCCCCCTTTCAAATGATAACCTTCCTTTTGATTAGACCTTATCATATAACAGAAAAAGGAAGCTCTCGTTTTATTTAGGTATAACTAGTATATTTGTAGTTTTTCATATTTCAACTCGTACTTGGGTCCAAAAAAATATACTAGATTGTATATATCATTACGCATATTAGGCATTGAAATAGGGATAACTAGGAAGTGTAAGTAAATATAAAATTATAATTTACTTAACCTGGAATTTGAAAAATTACCCTCTTGTAAACTTTATCAATATGCTTACTGTATAATATACGTTATACAGTTGTTTTTCAATTTTCAAAAGAAGTTTAAGCATCTTTTTTTTTTAACTTGATCGTGACTAGATTTTCAGAACAATTTATTCCTGGAAAGAGCTGTTTCACGCAAATTTGAATAAGATTCTTGATTTATTTAGTTTTGAGTACCCAAAAGTAGAATCTATTTTTTTTCTCAAAATCTCTAATCTTTTGAATAAAAAGTTAATTTCTCAGAGGAGAAATCTAAAATTTACTGAAATATTTTGGACTATATAAAAACCTACTGAAAATGATAGTCCTCCTAGAAAAGTTTTCTTTATAGTGAAACTTTTTATGTGTATCAAAAAAAAATGTATAAATTACTTAGACTTAATGTTTTTCTCTGTTGGTTTTCATATAATCATAATTATTAGGTGAAAAACATCAAGCAAATTCCTTTACCCACAAGCTCCAAAATAAACGGTACGTCAAAACAGTGATTCATAGGACAAACACCCCAAAAAAAGTCTCGGTGAATATACCTGCGTGTGGTAATCGTACTCCGGATGTAAAATTATCTTTCTGACCAACGACGTCTGCCTGGGTGTCTCATCCTTGGTCTTCATATTGTACTCGTACGCAATCACTTTGATCCGGTCTCTCTTTTTATTCCTGAAAATTATGTTTTCACTGAAAAATTGTGATTTTCATGAGACATAGGTGGAACTTTCTTCTTTTTTATTCATTAATGTATACTGGAAATTTCGAAAAGAAAAAATCTGGCAAAGGACAAGTATAGATTTAAGCTTTACAAATACAATCCTTAAAGAGTAAGCACATCAATCATAGGAAAGTTTGTATACAAACATTATCTGGAGATGTATGTGAGGATAATAAATCTCGTAAAAAGAGAAGAAAATAATAGAATATTACTTGAATATATTCTCACATTCTGAAATGGAAGAAAAATGCACAAAATCCTTAACCTCTACAAAAATATAGTGAGGGATATAATCAGGCTAGAAATGACGTAATGGCTACTACTACACTATTCTGTAGCTTAATAATAATAATATTGCAAATGGCTTGGGTACATTGTACTTAGGCTTTAAGAAATGCTCATCATATCAAGAAAATATAGTTTCAAAACACAAAAATAAGACTAGCTTCAGTACTATATTCCCTGGGTACGCTGTGCTTACGCTTTAAGAAATAGGCCTACACACATGAAGAAATGAATAGCTCCAAAATACACAAATATGACCATCTTTAGTACTGTACTGCTGGTTCATCATACGAAATAATTTGTACCTTCCATACCAACTGTATTCTACACCCATAGCACTTACACATCATAGACGCAGTGACTAGCTGTCAATATGAACTTCGGTGTCAGGATAGTGCCAGAGCAGGGTAGAGTAGCTCTCCTGAACTGGATCAGGATGCTCACGATGAAAGGCCATTCACCAATGTCTGCCGGTTTTCCTCCTTGAATCCGAAGAGAGACTCGACTTCTCCCTTCCAGCGATAACGAAGGTGTCGAAAAGTTTGTCCAGATTGCGTTAGCTAACGCTGTATTACCAACTGAACTCGCTGTAGATATGGAAGCCCCATGCATAGGAGTAGTAGATGTAGATTCACTGGTAAGGGAATTCGAAAGTGCAGGTGAGGTAGAAATGGTAGTATTGGGAAGTGCGTTCAGTTGAGTAGTGGTTCTAGTTATATTGGGTTCTTGTAGAGACGCTTCTGTGTTCAGTCGTGGTGTGGTTTTTTCTTCAGCAACAGTGTTTACTTTAATGTAAGGTTTCTCAGCTTCAGCAGCAGCAGTGGTTTTTCCGCAGGCTTTTTTTAAGTTTAGGGAAGAAAAAATATATCTCTTTATTGTAGTGGTAATCGAAATGTAAGTCAAATATTATCCATATTTTTTTTTTTCACCTTCTCGTTACTTTTCTAACCCTTTGAGTATTTGTGTTATATAAACTACACTTTATTTACAGTATCAAAATAAGAAAACCTTTAGTTTCAACATTATCAGTTTTTATTCCTTTAAATTTATTGTAACAAAATATTTTAAGACCAAATGATTGTCTGTACTTATGATTTACCTTTCAAATGATTAATTTTCTATGTTATATATGCCTGCATATTTAGAAAATCGTCTATTTATGATTTCTCTTGATATTGTTTACTAAGCTATTTTACATAAGGATATTCAAGCTACGTAAGCTTTCTTAGCTAGTTGATAAACTGTATGCAAGAACCTATGTACATTGCGATAAATGATATCAATGATAATAATTATAAAGAAAAGAAGAATTATAATCATAATCATAATAATGATAACGACAGATAACGATAACACTCACTAAATGGACATATCTGCTTTCCTTTGGCAACGTATCCAGTACCCTCTGTAAAGAAAAAAAAAATAAGGTTAGTTTTTACAGAAGTAGTTCAGGTGCTGTTTAAAGGCCGCTCATGAATGGCAGAGGCAAGGGGCAGTGACATTGCCCTATCAAGCAGGACAATGCCCTAGAGACTGACCATATATACTTATGATAAACGACCAAGGCCCCTCTCCACCCAAGCTAGGAACCAAGGAGGGCCAGGCAATGGCTGCTGATGACTTAGCACATAGACCTATGAGCTCCCCAAAACTCCCATCCTTAGCTCACAAGGATGGTGAGGCCAAAGGAAATAATATGTTTGAGCGTGACTCGAATCCCAGTCTGGCGATCGCCAGTCAGGGACGTTACCACTCAGGCCACAATGACCTTAAAAATCAATTGGTATAGATTATCGTATAAAACTATTTTTCTATCTAGTGTGGGTTTTGCATCCAAAATTCGCCATTGATGTTGGTGGCTATATTTACTGTTATTACTATTATCACTAGCCAAGCTGCAACCCTATTTTAAAAAGCAGGATGCTACACGTCCTTACACTCAGTAAGGAAAGGAAATAAGGAAATGAATAAACTATATGAGAATTAATGAATAAAAAAAATCTTAGATCAGTAACAACGTTAAAATAGACCTTTCATATATAAACTATGAAGAGAGACTTATGCCAGCCTGTTCAACATAAGAAAAAAAAACATTTCTTGTAAGAAAATCAAATCTTTAGGCAGAACTGTGAGCTAACTTGTTTCTGACATGCATACACGTACAGAACTAAACCTTTTTAAAAGATATATAAATGTTTATTAGTGATTTAAGCATCTAATACTGTACATGAGATAAACCTTACAAGTTATGACTATTCCCAAAACGAACAATACCCTTTTATCAGCCAAGACACATACAGTTTATCTTTGTATACTGAAAGTATACACCTAAACACAACAATGTGCAAATATATTATCATTAGCTAAGCTACAACCCTAGTAGGAAAAGCAGGATGCTATAAGCCCAAGAGCCCTAACAGGGAAAAATAGCCCAGTGAGGAAAGGAAATAAACAAACGATATGAGAAATAATTAACAATTAATAAAATATTTAAAAAAACAGTAACAACATCAAAACAGATATATCATATATAAACTATAAAAAAGCCTTATGTCCTCCTGTTCAACATAAAAAACATTTGCTGCAAGTTTGAACTTTTGAAGTTCTACCGATTCAACTACCCGACTAGGAAGATCATTCCATAACTTGGTCACAACTGGAATAAAACTTCTAGAATAGGCTACTGTGTAGTATTGAGCCTCATGATGGAGAAGGCCTGATTATTAATATATATATATATATATATATATATATATATATATATATATATATATGTATATATATATGTATATGTGTATATATATATATATATATATATATATATATATATATATATATATACTGTATATATATATATATATATATATATATATATATATATATATATATATATATATATATATAGAATAGGCTACTGTGTAGTATTGAGCCTCATGATGGAGAAGGCCTGACTATTAATATATATATATATATATATATATATATATATATATATATATATATATATATATATATATATATATATATATATATATATAAAGAAAAAACAGAACCAACTACTTAAGCTCTTACTTCTTCCCTTGACAAGACAATTCACATCCGGTGAAGCAGCGCTAGTCTTTGCCTCCTGCGACGGTTTGTAGGTCACCAGCAACTCATTCGTCTTGGTTAATCTCACTTTGTTGGACGGAGCACTACCGCAGTACCTGGGGACATGATGGGTTAGTGCAAGGTCTATAGACCTTGGGTTAGTGATTGATGATGTGGGTTTTATAACAGTTACGGTTATATGATTTCTTTGTTTCTGAAAATTAGGGATGAATGGGAGCTATGGTTTTCCTTAAGTTATTTAAACCGTTCCAATATTTCTTTATCCGTGTCTGAAATTGAAGGAGGAAAATGGGAGTCTTTTATGCTAATGTTTTAAGTAATTAAAACAGCTCTAATTATATTTCTTTATTTATTTCTGAATATTTGGTATGAAAATGGGAGTCTTTTATGTTAATGTTTTAAGTAATTAAAACAGTTCCAATGATATTTCTTTATTTATTTCTGAATATTTGGTATGAAAATTGGAGTCTTTTATGCTAATATTTTAAGTAATTAAAACAGTTCCAATAATATTTATTTATTTTTGAAATTTACGGGTGAGAATTGGAGTCTTTTATGTTAATGTTTTGAGTAATTAAAACAGTTCCAACGATATTTCTTTATTTATTTCTGAATATTTAGTATGAAAATGGGAGACTTTTATGCTTATGTTTCAAGTAATTTTAACAGGTCCAATAATATTTATTTGTTTTTGAAATTTAGGGGTGAAAATTGGAGTCTTTTATGTTAATGTTTTAAGTAATTAAAACAGTTCCAATGATGTTTCTTTATTTATTTCTGAATATTTGGTATGAAAATTGGAGTTTTTTATGCTAATGTTTTAAGTAATTAAAACAGTTTCAATAATATTTATTTATTTTTGAAATTTAGGGGTGAAAATTGGAGTCTTTTTTGTTAATGTTTTAAGTAATTAAAACAGTTCCAATGATATTTCTTTATTTATTTCTGAATATTTGGTATGAAAATGGGAGTCTTTTATGCTAATATTTTAAGTAATTAAAACAGTACCAATATTCTCATATCCGTGTCTGAAATTTTGGGAGGAAAAAGGGAATCTTTTACCCCTGAAAATTAATCCAAACCTAAATAAATTTCGCTTTACAGTTTGGCCCTTATTATCCAAAAAACAAAATCAACCTTATATCCCTTATTTATTAAGCTTACCTATGCGGAATTTCTTCGCCGTCCGAGATGAGGTATTCCGCATCTTCGCAATCGCCGACTGATATTGTCGTGCAGACTAGTTTCATAGATGCTCCCTTGACTGCCTAAAGCAAAAGAAAAAAAAATAAATAAATATTATTCAGGTAAATGATTAAAAAAAAATATTGGCAGATAAGTGTGGACTTCAATAGGATTTGCTGGATGGAGGGATATGTAGAATGGTTTTTAATGATTTGTGATTATCTTTTAGATAGATAGATAGACAGATATTCCCTCATATGTAATGGATATACTCGTATAGATAAATAGTTAGATATATTCGTATAGATATATAGATGGATATACTTGTAGTGATATATAGATATACTTGTATAGATAGATAGATGGAGATACATAAATGGATATACTATAGATAGATAGATATTCCATCATAGATAAATGGATATACTTGTATAGATAGAGAGATGGATATACTCGTATAGATAGATAGATGGATATACTAGTATAGATAGATAGTTAGATATATTCGTATAGATAGATGGATATAATAGTATAGATAGATAGATATACTTGTATAGATAGATAGATGGATGTACTCGTACAGATAGATAGATAGATGTACTTGTATAGATAGATAGATGGATATACTTGTATAGATAGATAGATATACTTGTAGAGATAGATAGATGGAGATACATAGATGGATATACTCATATGAATAAATAAAGATAAATAGATGGATATATAAAAAATTACATAGATATATAAACCAATAGAGGAATATTTGCAGTAGAATAGAGTTAGATAGGTAGATAGATAGACAGATAGATCTATGAATAGATAAATAGACAACTCTTACCAAGAGCATTCATTTTCAAAAATACTTAGAGTATTTTTGCCAACAAATTCGTCTTCTGTAGAAAACAGTAGATGTTGAGAGACCGAGATGCAAATGAAATGACAAAAATTAACTTATAAAAGCTTGGCAGATAAAAAAAAAATGGGGTTACACCATCATCATCATCATCATCATCACCATCATCATTATCTCCTCCTACGCCTATTGACGAAAAGGCCCTCAGTTAGATTTCGCCAGTCGTCTCTAGCTTGAGCTTTTAATTCAATACTTCTCCATTCATCATCTTCTACTTCACGCTTCATAGTCCTCAGCCATATAGGTCTGGGTCTTCCAACTATTCTAGTGCCTTGCGGAGCCCAGCTAAAAGTTTGGTGAACTAATCTCTCTTGGGGAGTGCGAGGAGCATGCCCAAACCATCTTCATCTACCCCTCAGCATGCTCTCATCCGCATAAGGCACTCTAGTAATCTCTCATAGTTTCAATTCTAATCCTGTCCTGCCATTTAACTCCCAATATCCCTCTGAGGGCTTTGTTCTCAAAGCCCTCAAGGGTGACACACAACACTATATATAATTATTCCAAAATATTCTCTCTAAATCACATAACTTTAACTTCATGGTATTACAGTAAATCTGAACTGTAATTTTGATTACAAATACTATTATATACACTATGTTCTTAACGATAGCTTACATTACAAATTTCCTCATGCATAGGCTCTCGGGACACGTTTGGGTCAGAAGTGGATTTTGTTTAACAAGCTGTTATAGTCATTCCATAAAAGATGATTTCCTTCTCAAAATACAGTATATTGAAAACCCAGTTTCTTATAATAACTGATGTTTGTTGCAACGAATCACCTGTTTTTGCTGAACACAAGTTTGATTCTCTCATAGCAGGAAATACCTCTGCCTCTCCTCCATTTATCAAGAAATATGTATAGTTTATGCTATTATGTTTTCCTTTTAATTAGTTGTGCTGATAATCGGTAAATCCCTTGAAATATTTTATTTAAAAAAAAAATAATATAGGGAAGATCAAAGTTCAGTATCTACCATTCAAGCGAAATGAAAATAGAATAATAATTAATAATAGTAATTCACTATACTTCAAAATTACCTTCATTTTCCAAGTAACTTGTAAGAAATGCCAAAGATTATCAACCTTCAATGCTCTCAATCAGTAATTGAAGGAGTTGTGGTGGCCAATGTGATAACGTCCCTGACTGGTGAACGCCAGACTGGGGTTCGAGTCTTGGTCAAACTCGTCAGTTTCTTTGTTCGCTACAACCTCGCCATCCTTGTGAGCCTAGGATGGGGGTTTTAGGGGAGCCTATAGGTTTATCTGGTGAGTCATCAGCAGCCATTGGCTGGCCCTCCCTGGTCCTAGCTTGGGTGGAGAGGGGGCTTGGGCGCTGATCATATATATGGTCAGCCTCTAGGGCAATGTCCTGCTTGATAGGGCAATATCACTGTCCCTTGCCTCAGCCATTCATGATCGACCTTTAAACCTTTAAGAGGTTGCCTTTCTTTCCTTAAGGTTTAAAGGTTTAAAGACCGCTCATGAATGGCAGAGGCAAGGGACAGTGACATTGTCCTGACCATATATACATATGATCAGTGTCCTAGCCCACTCTTCATCCAAGATAAGACCAGGGAGAGGGAGGGCCAGGCAATGGCTGCTGATGACTCACAGTTAGGCCTATAGGATCACCAAAAACTCCCATCCCTGACCATATATACACATGATCAGCGTTTCAGACCTCTCTTCACCCAAGATAAAACCAGGGAGGACAAGGCAATGGCTGCTAATGACTCAGTGGGTAGACATAAAATATAGGCTTCCACAAACCCTCTACCCATAGCTCACAAAGATGGTGAGGTTGCAGACACTACAAGAAACTATCAAGCTTGAGCAGGACTCGAACCCCAGTCCGGTAGAACCCTAAATTATTTATATGATAATAAATTAATAAATCAAATTATTAAAGCAATAAATTACCCTAAAGATGACACTGCAAGGTTGACGTTGGAAGATCTTAATGCGATATTTCGATTTGCCGCCGACGGTGTAGGAATTTCCACATTTGACCTCTGGAAAAAAAAAATTAGGAAATAAAAAGGATTCTGAATATGAATCTCTCTCTCTCTCTCTCTCTCTCTCTCTCTCTCTCTCTCTCTCTCTCTCTCTCTCGTGCATAAGCAAAGGTCCAATTTAATTCAAGACTATTTGCAATTTCTATAATTTTTTTTTTTTTGTTGTTGTATAAGTTTATTCCAGTTAATTCATATTTCAATGTAACTAGGTCTAGCATTTCTAGTACATAAAACTCTAAAGCTTATTGACTAATAATTGTGTAATACATACTTTCAACTGAAAGGCTTCTTTGTATTCAGAATTAAGAGTGTATGTATGTCTGTGTGTGTAAGAGTCTTTGCATGTGTTTTTATATCTGTCCCAATAAACTTCTATTCAAAGGTGTTTAACCTCTGCATCACATATACTTAAACTTTCTGAACATTATATGTGATCTAAAACAAAAGACGATAGATAACAGGTGGCGTTGCGAACAGATGCATGTGTGCCCTGGGACGACATCAGGTTTTTTTTTTTTTTTTTTTTTTTTTTTGTATTTAATAGACTGTAAAAATATATTTCTATGCGCCTGCAATCATGGAATAAACGTAGGCACACACCAAACATTTATTTCTTGCTCCTACATGTGCACATTCTCTCTCTCTCTCTCTCTCTCTCTCTCTCTCTCTCTCTCTCTCTCTCTCTCTCTCTCTCTCTCTCTCTACAAAAAACAATTTTAGAAGCCTGCAATCATTTGATTAACGTTAGTACACACCAACAGTTTATTTCTTGCTCCTACATGTGCACACACTCTCTCTCTCTCTCTCTCTCTCTCTCTCTCTCTCTCTCTCTCTCTCTCTCTCTCTCTCTCTCCCTCTCTCTCTGCATTTAAACAATCAAGTTCCAATGAAATAAATCAAATATGTAAGTTGTTAGAAAAAACTATATGAGACCACGAATGACTAAATGAATAAAGAATAAATAATCCGACAATTTAATTAAAAACATATAAGAGAAATTCTCACTTTTCGTTTTCTTTTCTCTGGACGGCCGCTGTTTGAGGGGTGGCGCTACCATCGACGCCACCCTCCTGATGTACGCCGGCAGCTCCTTATTCAGTTTCAATTTCTTTCTCCTTCTCTTGCTCTTCTCCTTTCTCTTCTTTTTGGTATATTCTTTTTGTTTGGTCCTTTTGAACACTTCCTCCGCATCAGTCAGTATCGCTGGCCATTTACTAAGTTGATTCTGTTGTCAATATTATTATTATTATTATCATTATTATTATTATTATTATTATTATTGTTGTTGTTGTTGTTGTTGTTGTTATCATTATTATGATTATTATTATTATTAGTATTATTATTTTTATTGTTGTTGTTATTATTATTACTATTATTATTATTATCATCAGTATTATCATTATTATTATTATTATTATTATTATTATTATCATTATTATTATTATTATTATTATTATTATTGTTATTATTATTATTATTATTATTATTATTATTATTGCTGGGTTACTTTCCCTGATGGAGCCTTTGGGCTTGTAACAATCTGTTTTTCCAACCAAGGATGTAGATTAATAATAATAATAATAATAATAATAATAATAATAATAATAATAATAATAATAATCATCATCATCATCTACCGAATCGTGCAGTATATTATATAGGAAAAACTTAGAAAGTTTACTCTTACACTTAACGGTAAAATATTTTATAGAGGTTTATCCACTCTTGTGGTTTCTTCCATGTGATAGTCTTCAATATTCTTTACATAAAAGAAATGTCACTGAAAAACATCAATGAAACCACAAGGATTTTCTCAGGACCCACACAAAGTCTTTGTTTCCTCAGGACCCACACAAAGTCTTTGTTTCCTCAGGACCCACACAAAGTCTTTGTTTCCTCAGGACCCACACAAAGTCTTTGTTTCCTCAGGACCCACACAAAGTCTTTGTTTCCTCAAGACCCACACAAAGTCTTTGTTTCCTCAGGACCCACACAAAGTCTTTGTTTCCTCAGGACCCACACAAAGTCTTTGTTTTCTTATACTAATATTTGATTATCATAAATCTCCACTTAATATTGTAATTATGCACCATTAATTCTTATAGTATCAAATCATTTTCTATCCGGAAAATCATTTCTATAAATCATTATTAAATATAGCGGATGATGGTGAATTAGTTTTTTTTTATTCATGGATCAATATACCTCTTATTTTGGGAATTTACATTAAATTGATAAGAAATATTCAAATTGCATAGAACTAGAATTTTTCATTGTACAATTCAAGGGAATATCCTTGTAAAATAACTAAAATTATTAATGATTATTTCTTCAAAAGCTTTCAGTAAAAGGAACACCAAGTTCAAAACCCTAATATACCTACGTCAAACCTAGCAAAGATAGACTAAGCAAAGGAATATGTACAGTTGGACACAGCAATTCCTGGTACACCCTACTCTGCGGAAGTGCAACTATCAACACCCTTGCGGCGCGGCGATTTCATATGTTTAGCCCATCCCACCACCTCTGTCAGCTTTACTTTCGCTATCTGTCTGGTTTCTCGTCATGAAGTAAGGGTGTGTCATGGTGCACTTCTTCGATGCAAGCTGTACCGGGGACTCCTGTATCAAAGGTCTAAAGAATTGTATTCTGTAGACCTAGCCTGTATTTAACTGTACGTCTACATCTCTATACGCTATTCATAGAACAGAGCAGAATCTAGCACAACTATACTCAATTTTTTTTTCTTCTTTTTTTTCTTTTTTTTTTTTTAATGAGGCGCATTTGCACTGACTCGCAACGGTGCCCTTTTAGCTTGGAAAAGTTTCCTGCTATCTGATTGGTTAGAATTATCTTGTCCAACCAATCAGCGAGCTGGAAACTTTTCCGAGCTAAAATGGCACCCCTGCGAGTCGGTGCAAATCTGCCTCACTAGAAAGAATTGACTATACCTTAATACATTTCAATAATATTTCACACCTTGGAGCGCTGCTGTCTTCGATCTCCGATGAGCCTGGAGCCAACGATCCGGAGAGGGATGTGTTCTCTTCGAGCTAACCGACTCTCGTTGACTGCGAAGACCATCGCTACAGACGTCAGGATCACCAAGCCTGAGACCGCTGTGAATGTCTTCCACCTTTCTGTCATTGTTTCTGTAAATCAAAGATTTCATTTTTGAGAAAGAGTTTTTTTAAAGTAAGAAAAATTGAATATACATTCAATTTTTTGTTCTTTTATTTCTTTTAAGTCATAGCCTTGGTTTTATTAAGCATTTCCCGTATGCCATCATCTGAAATACACTCTCCAGTCTTGAGGAAAAAACCGGAGTCAATAAAATTATTTCTAACTAATTTAATTAAATGTGGAACATCTGAGAAAACAAAAACTTCTCTTTCTGCCATATATATATATATACATATATATATATATATATATATATATATATATATATATATATATATATATATATATATGTGTGTGTGTGTGTGTGTGTGTGTGTATGTATGTATACAGTCAACTTCTCGAATTAACCTCATTCTCTGATGGAAAACAAGAGGAAAAAATTGTCCTGGTATAAGGACAGCTTAATGTAAATGACTTCGGTTAATAAAACTACGACGACATATTAACCATAAAAAAAATCATTATACGCTGAAGCATATTTGTTTATTTAAGAGCAAGAAATGTAGATACAATGAAAAATAACTTGAAAGAGTATAATGCCTATAAGTAGAAATATATAATCTTTTTGCATCGATCTACTTAATATAAAGCCAAGGGTAGTTACACACACACACACACACACACACACACATATATATATATATATATATATATATATATATATATATATACATATATATATATATATATTATATATATATATATATATATATATATATATATATATATATATGTATATATATAACATATATATAAATAGATATATACAGTGTATGTATATATACATATATATATATGTACTATATATATATATATATATATATATATATATATATATATATATATATATATATATATCATGAATTTCTTAACGTTTATAATAAGTAGACAATATCTTAGTTGCTTCTAAAAATCGAAGACAACATCTCTCCGGACAAACTGAGCTCCAATTATTTTCAGAACAACAGGAGAACTGCATTTACGCTTCTCCATTTATCATTTCGATTCGACACTTGTTTCGAATCACTACATTGGCTGAACTAAGGTTAATCTTGTACGACTTGGGTGGATATTTTATTTTTCCTTTTTTCCTTTCCTCACTGGGCTATTTTTCTCTGTTGGAGCCCTTTGGCTTATGGCATCTTGCTTTTTCAACTAGGGTTGTAAATTAGCTAATAATAATAATAATAATAATCATAATAAAAATGATAATAATAATAATAATAATAATAATAATAATGATAATAATAAAAATAATAATAATAATAACCGTTGCAGTGCACCAGCGTGTATGAAACACGTGCGGTACAGTATTGCAAATGATGACATACATACATACATATACCAAGGCACTTCCCCCAATTTTGGGGGGTAGCCGACATCAACAAAGAAACAAAAACAAAAAGGGGTCCTCTACTCTCTACGTTCCTCCCAGCCTAACAAGGGACTCAACCGAGTTCAGCTGGTACTGCTAGGGTGGCACAGCCCACCCTCCCACATTATCCACCACGGATGAAGCTTCATAATGCTGAATCCCCTACTGCTGCTACCTCCGCGGTCATCTAAGGCATCGGAGGAAGCAGCAGGGACTACCGGAACTGCGTCACAATCGCTCGCCATTCATTCCTATTTCTAGCACGCTCTCTTGCCTCGCTCACATCTATCCTCCTATCACCCAGAGCTTCCTTCACTCCATCCATCCACCCAAACCTTGGCCTTCCTCTCGTACTTCTCCCATCAACTCTTGCATTCATCACCTTCTTTAGCAGACAGCCATTTTCCATTCTCTCAACATGGCCAAACCACCTCAACACATTCATATCCACTCTAGCTGCTAACTCATTTCTTACACCCGTTCTCACCCTCACCACTTCGTTCCTAACCCTATCTACTCGAGATACACCAGCCATACTCCTTAGACACTTCATCTCAAACACATTCAATTTCTGTCTCTCCATCACTTTCATTCCCCACAACTCCGATCCATACATCAAAGTTGGTAAAATCACTTTCTCATACAGAACTCTCTCTCTACATTCATGCCCAACCCTCTATTTTTTACTACTCCCTTAACTGACCCCAACACTTTGCATCCTACATTCACTCTCTGACGTACATCTGCTTCCACTCCACCAATTCCAAATAATTGACTGATGCGATACTAGAGTAGAATAAGCGGTAACCTATATCGATTAACCTCATTTTTCTACGTCCTTAATCTAACAACATTATTTTCAATACCCGGAAGACTTTTCTTGTACGCGTTACGGTTTTGACAGTTACGATTCATTTGATGTATCGATTGATTTCTTTTTTTTTTTTTTTTGATGCTGGAAATCATTTATTTACAGAGTTGATATGTCATGTTTCAAAATATGTGTATTTTTTTTTTTTAAACAACGAGAAACCAGGACACTCGAGTTCTTATTTTCCATATAAATTCGAAAATCAAATTATATTTTATTCTCTACTCCTTATTATATTGTTATTATTATTATTATTATTATTATCATTATTATTATTATTATTACTTGCTAAGCTACAACCGTAGTTGGAAAAGCAGGATACTATAAGCACAGAGGCTCCAACAGGGAAAATAGCCCAGTGAGGAAAGGAAAGAATGGAAATAAATTTTTCTAGGAAGAGTAACAGCATTAAAATAATTATCTCCTTTATAAACTATAAAAACTTTAACAAAACAAGAGGAAGAGAAATATAATAGAAGAGTGTGCTCGAGTGTACCTTCAATCAAGAGAACTCTAACCCAAGACAGTGGAATACCATGGTACAGAGGCTATGGCACTACCCTAGACTAGAGAACAATAGTTTGATTTTGGAGTGTGCTTCTAGAAGAGCCGCTTACCATAGCTAAAAGGTTTCTTCTGCCCTTACCAAAAGGATTGCGGCCACTGAACAATTACAGTGCAGTAACCCCTTGAGTGAAGAATTGTTTGGTAATCTGTGTTGTCAGGTGCAGTAGAACAGAGGAGAATATGTAAAGAATAGGCCAGACTATTCAGTGTGTGTGTAGGAAAAGGGAACATGAACCGAAACCAGAGAGAAGGATCCAATGTAGTACTGTCTGGCCAGTCAAGACCCAATAACTGTCTAGCGGAAATATTTATTACTTATGTTTACTCAGTGAGTAACACATTTTTCATTCATTCATCATTACACTTCGTAATTGGTAAGAAAAGCTTATTCAGCCACCTGTTGATAGGAAATTCCATTGAAACCTAATTTCTTTCATTATCATCAACTCCTCCTACGTCTATTGACGCAGAGGGCCTCGGTTAGATTTCACCAGTCGTCTCTATCTTGAGCTTTTAAATCAATACTTCTCCATTCATCATCTACTTCACGCTCTCATAGTCCTCAGCCATGTAGGCCTGGGTCTACCAACTCTTCTAGTGCCTTGTGGAGCCCAGTTGAAAGTTTGGTGAACTAATCTCACTTTAGGAGCGTGAAGCGCATGCCCAAACTATCTCCATATACCCCTCATCATAATCTCATCCACATATGGCACTCGAGTAAGCTCTCTTATAGTTTCATTTCTAATCCTGTCCTGCCATTTAACTCCCAATATTCATCTGAGGGCTTTGTTCTCAAATAAAACAAAGTCTGTTGGATATTGTTTCATTACTGGTCATCATTACACTTTGTAAATGGTAAGAAAGGCTTATCCAACCAGCTGTTGAAAGCAAATCCCATTAAAACCTAATTTCTTTACAAATTAGATATTTCTCCTTTTGCTCCTGGTTGAGTAAATTACCCCCCATTAGCCAAAAGTAAGACCATGACTTGACCAGTCATCATAAAACATTTATGAAGAAACTAGTAAGTCTGCTTATAATATTTTCTAAAAGGATTTCTATTATTATTATTATTATTATTATTATTATTATTATTATTATTATTATTATTATTATTATTATCATTATTATTAATATCATTATTATTATTGTTATTATTAATATTATTATTATTACTTGCTAAGCTACATCCCTAGTTGGAAAAGCAGGATGCTATAAA
>NC_090739.1:8636101-8656739 GCF_036898095.1 Palaemon carinicauda
AAAGGTTAAAATGTGGACAATTTTAATGAAACAAATCAAGGAAAAGATTAAATAATGTTAAACCTACTGCACTGCTGGAAAGAAAACCGAAAAATTCAAGACTAAAAGGTTAAAATGTGGACAATTTTAATGAAACAAATCAAGGATAAGATTGAATAATGTTAAACCTACTGCACTGCTGGAAAGAAAACCGAAGAATTCAAGACTAAAAGGTTAAAATGTGGACAATCTTAATGAAAAAAAATCAAGGATGAGATCAAAGAATGTTAAACCAACTGTATTGCTGGAAAGAAAACTGAAGAATTCAAGCCCAAAAGAGCAGAAAATTGACAATTTTAATTAAACAATCCAATGAGAAGATCGAAGATTGTTAAACCTATTGCATTGCTGGAAAAGAAACCGAAGAATTCAAGCCCAAAAGAGCAGAAAGTGGACAATCTTTATGAAACAATCCAAGGAAGAGATCAAAGAAAACCGAAGAATTCAAGACTAAAAAGTTAAAATATGGACAATCTTAATGAAACAATCCAAAGATGAGGTCAAAGAATATTAAACCTACTGCATTTCTGGAAAGAAAACGGAAGAATTCAAGACTAAACATGGACAATTTCAATTTAACTATCCATGGAAGAGATAAAAAAAATGTTAAACCTACTGCATTGCTGGAAAGAACCCGGAAAATAGAGCGATCTTCCATTTTGGCACAAGATAAGAGGGGCAAAAAAGGTGAAAGGACTAAATAAAAACATTTGAATTTGAAGTCACAGTATGTTTCTGACTTTTATTTTTTGACGTGAAAAGATGCGGTCACTGATAAGTAAAATTTATGCCTCATTATCTTTCAAGAAAAAAAAAAGTAGTTCGATCATAAAACTGCCAAGTCGTGACGGTTAAGCTGTTTTTTCTTATGCTGGTTTTTCTTTACTTTATATTATAACAGTATCAAGTTTTAATAATTAATGATTATTTGAACCTCGAAATACAAAACCTGTTTCTTCTGTTAACTTTAAAGACTCCTGATACTTTTATAATAAGCATTGATTGCATTAATTCCTGTATTACAACGTCTTGTTAATAAACTATAATAAAACCACATTTTCATATGAACGTATCATTATGGGATTTCTTGCTAATGAAAGAGAGAGAGAGAGAGAGAGAGAGAGAGAGAGAGAGAGAGAGAGAGAGAGAGAGAGAGAGAGAGAGAGAGAGAGGGGGGGGTTCTTGTAAAAATACGCATAGTATACTTTTTAGAAAGTAATTTTTTTTATTTCTGATTTGTCAGTCATAGTAGGCCAGATAAAAGTATTGGGCTAGAGAGAGAGAGAGAGAGAGAGAGAGAGAGAGAGAGAGAGAGAGAGAGAGAGAGAGAGAGAGAGAGAGAGAGAGGTTCTTGTAAAAATACGCATAGTATACTTTTTAGCAAGTAATTTTTTTTAATTTATGATTTGTCAGTCATAGGCCAGATAAAAGTATTGGGCTAGAGAGAGAGAGAGAGAGAGAGAGAGAGAGAGAGAGAGAGAGAGAGAGAGAGAGAGAGCAAGTCATGTTTCTTTTTATTTTGAAAAATTGTCAGTCATTTCCCAGATAAAAGTATCGGCCTAGTCACTGTTTAGAATAGCAATGAAAATATTAAATGGCAGAGTAAGGTTTCACCTTACGATTTCACAGTGATATGTTGGACGTGATTCGAATAGATTATTATATTGTATTTATTTTACAGATTTGTTTTACACAGATGTCTTTTGTTGTTCTGGTAATGAGATGCGTATTAAATAAAACTGTCGTTTCTCTTGTACAGATCGTTTTATCTATTATTATTATTATTATTATTATTATTATTATTAGAAGCTAAGCTACAACCCTAGTTGGAAAAGCAGGATGCTATAAGCCCAGGGGCCCCAACAGGGAAAAAATCCCAGTGAGGAAAGGAAACATGGAAAAATGAAATATTTTAAGAACAGTAACAACATCAAAATAAATATTTTCTATATAAATTGTTTTATCTATTATTATTATTATTATTATTATTATTATTATTATTATTATTATTATTATTATTATTATTATTATTATTACTTGCCAAGGTACAACCCTAGTTGGAAAAGCAGGATGCTATAAGCCCATGGGCCCCAACAGGGATAATAGCCCAGTGAGGAAAGGAAACATGGAAAAATAAAATATTTCAAGAACAGTAACAACATTAAAATGAATATTTTCTATATAAACTATAAAAAAAAAACTTTAATAAAACAAGAGGAAGAGAAATAATATAAAATAGTGTGCTCGAGTGTACCCTCAAGCAAGAGATCTCTAACCCAAGACAGTGGAAGACCATGGTACAGAGGCTATGGCACTACCCAAGACTAGAGAACAATGGTTTGATTCTGGAGTGTCCTTCTCCTAGAAGAGCTGCTTACCATAGCTAAAGAGTCTTTTCTACCCTTACCAAGAGGAAAGTAGCCACTGAACAATTACAGTGCAGTAGTTAACCCCTTGGTTGAAGAAGAATTGTCTAGTAATCACAGTGTTGTCAGGTGTATGAGGACAGAGGAGAATCTGTAAAGGATAGGCCAGACTATTTGGTGTCTGTGTAGGCAAAGGGAAAGAACCGTAACCAGAGAGAAGGGTCCTATGTAGTACTGTCTGGCCAGTCAAAGGACCCCATAACTCTCTAGCGGTAGTATCTCAACGGGTTTGATTCTGGAGTGTCCTTCTAGATGAGCTGCTTACAATAGCATTCCATTTATATTTGAAACTCTACCAACCCACTTAGCTATAAATGGATACTGGCTATCAAATGGGAGTACTGTAAATGGGGGAGTGGCAAGGATTTTGCCACGTCAGTGGGCAAGTCTGATTCCTACAGGAGATATCCTCAACACCATTCAGCGGTAAGGTACTTAAATTTAGACACCGCTTCATTGAGCTCAACATGAACATTCTCCCTTTTAGCAGGCTACTTTGTAGACCAATCAAGTCACACCTCATAATTTACTCCACAAAAATTCGGTTTTCTTTTTTTTTTTTTTTTTTTTTTGCTATAGCCTTGAAAACTTATCTCCTTTTCCCCCTAATTCTTACAAATTCCAATTGGCTGTCTTATCACCCTTTGGATAAGAAGTTACAAACGTAAACGAATCCAACCAAATGCTTAAATGCTTATATAAATATATATATATATATATATATATATATATATATATATATATATGCGTAAAAATCACAGGAAAACGTGATGGTTCTTCTGCATATATATATATATATATATATATATATATATATATATATATATATATATATATATATATATATATACATATATATATACATATATATATATATGTATATATATATATATATATATATATATATATATATATATATATATATATATATATGGTCCTTTCTGAGTGGGGATACCTTAACATGGTTTGGTTAAAGAATTTGTGTAACGCGTGATCTGCAAAGCTGTACAACTAGTCAGGGCCACCTATACTAGATTGGTTTGCTGTGAACGATCAGATTAAAGTCTCACACCATTACCAATTTGCAGTGGCCAACGTGGTGAAGAAAACTGGCCAAACCCTAGACATGAATAAGGACATATCTGAGGCTTTTGTCCTGCAGTGAACTAGACTATATTATAGTTGTTGTATATATGTATGGAACAAGACTCACACAATACGTTAGCTGAAATCCTCTTTCAAACCCTTCCAACAGAAAGAGAGAGAGAGAGAGAGAGAGAGAGAGAGAGAGAGAGAGAGAGAGAGAGAGAGAGAGAGAGAGAGAGAGAGAGAGAGAGAATTTAACTAACATCCGGCATGGAAGTCATTTGGTATTGCAGTACCAGAGAGAGAGAGAGAGAGAGAGAGAGAGAGAGAGAGAGAGAGAGAGAGAGAGAGAGAGAGATTTAACTAACATCCAGCATGGAAGTCATTTGGTATTGCAGTACCAGAGAGAGAGAGAGAGAGAGAGAGAGAGAGAGAGAGAGAGAGAGAGAGAGAGAGAGAGATAATTTAACTAATATCCAGCATGGAAGTCATTTGGTATTGCAGTACCAGAGAGAGAGAGAGAGAGAGAGAGAGAGAGAGAGAGAGAGATGCAAGTCATCACCGGTGCTCATAAGGAAACCCGTTAATGCTCTCAGGTTGAACTGACCTTCTAATGAATGCCTTAAATCAAGGGGTGTCCCCGTGTGCCATATATAAGGACCAATTAATCCCTTTTTACAGTTACCGAAACATTTATTATTATTATTATTATTATTATTATTATTATTATTATTATTATTATTATTATTATTATTATTATTATTACTTTTTAAGCTACAATCCCAGTTGGAAAAGAAGGATAATATAAGCCAAGGGGCTCCAATAGGGAAATTAGCGCAGTGAAGAAAGGAAACAAGGAAAAATATAATATTTTAAGAACAGTAGCATTAGAATAAATATTTCCTATATCGTCATATTTTTTCTCTTCGCAAATGTATTCAACTCGAGTTAAAATTTCCTAAAAAACATGAAGTGTTTAAACATTAATGAAGGTAGACTTTATAGTTTGATGTTTTCAAACCTATATGTCTTTATACTTTCATGTTAATTGTTAATGCAATACTAGTTTATGAAATGATATCAGCAGCATATGAATTTGTATTGACTACCAGCGTCTTGGTTACGGTTCATTTTCCTTTTGCCTACACATACACCGAATAGTCTAGCCTATTCTTTACATATTCTCTTCTGTCCTCATACACCTGACAACACTGAGATTACCAACCAATTCTTCCTCACTCAAGGGGTTTACTACTACAATGTAATTATTCAGTGCCTACTTTCCTCTTGGTAAGGGTAGAAGAGACTCTTTAGCTATGGTAAGCAGCTCTTCTAGAAGAAGGACACTCCAAAATCAAACCATTGTTCTCTAGTCTTGGGTAGTGCCATAGCCTCTGTACCATGGTCTTCCACTGTCTTGGGTTAGAGCTCTCTTGCTTGAGGGTACACTCGGGCATACTTTTCTATCTTGTTTCTCTTCCTCTTGTTTAGTTAAAGTTTTCATAGTTTACATAGGAAATATTTATTTAAATGTCATTGATCATAAAATATATTTTTCCTTGTTTTCTTTCCTCACTGGGCTATTTTCCCTGTTGGGGCCTCTGGGCTTATAGCATTTTGCTTTTCCAACTAGGGTTGTAGCGTAGCAAGTAATAATAATAATAATAATAATAATAATAATAATAATAATTTTGATTCATTCATTGTAATTTTCATTATCAAACTTCTAATGAAAGATCTTATTTCACCTTATTTCAGGTATCTGAATAAATAGTCGTATTTGTTAACTGCGGTTTATATCATCCAACAATAGGCCTACTATTAATATGATGTATTCGGCCTTATTTGCATCATGAGAAGTTTTGTATTAACATTAATATACATCTTTTCTCAGTCAGATTACAAAGCTGATTAAAAGAATTAATAAATTAATTATGTATTCCGGAAGTAATCTTGGTAATCTCTTAATACTGCGTTTTATCATTTTACTAATTTTCATAACTTAGTTCTGATCTGATGTAATATTTACGTATTGAGCAGTTAAACATTTGTGATCGTTATCAACTTATTAGAAGTACTATTTTTATATTCATTTGAATATATTATATTCATTTTATTATTATTATTATTATTACTTGCTAAGCTATAACCCCAGTTGGAAAAGCAGAATGCTATAAGCCCAAGGGTTCCAACAGGGAAAATAGCCCAGTGAGGAAAGGAAATAAGGATTACTACAAGAGAAGTTTAAGAACAATAAAAGCATTCAAATAAAGCTTTCATATATAAACTATAATATTTGCTCACACTATTTTCTTCGAAGCATTCGTTAGTAAGGAATCCACAACATGCATTTTCTTTTCCAACATTAGGAAGATAAAGAATTAAACCTTTAGTTCCCAGGTATCAAAATCCTTGAACTCACACACGTTTGTCGTGTTCAAATTTAATTGAAGACTCGACTCCACACAACGGTCTCCTATTCTTTACTGCACTGACTTGTTCTGTGAATAACGATCGTGTAAGTATTTTTTATTGCTGTTTGCGATATCTTATGTGAATGCTTTTCGAAAGTATGAAGGTTCATGTAACTGTTACGATAAACGACCTTTTTTTTTTTTACGAAGAAGCATCCAAAATCAAGGACAAAGGCCCAACCCAAATATATGTAGGTCACTGACCACCTCATGTAGTTCTTAGTGCATTGAGCCCTGAGACTTTCTTTCAAGAGGAAACGGAGATGTCAGTTATAAATCAGAGCGAGTTCATTGTTAGAACATATTAAAACTAAAATTAGTTCGGATTGATCCTGTTTTAGATGCTACAAAATAGACTAAAAGACTCCAACAATCCTCACAATCAATGTAAAGATTTTAGTAACACATAAAAACTCTATAGCAATACTTTAAATTTAACTTACAAAACAAATATGGTTCTTTCAAGCTTAGAAAAACTAGGGGCAACTAAAATAGTATATTGATTGCAAAAATCAAAGTATGATAACAATTATTTCCATTCAAAAATATTCTGAGTTGAAATCACGAAACAGCAGTAAGGAAGAGACGAATAAGATTGCCTTTCAATACCTTAGTTATTAAAGGCCTCACTTTACTAATATGGACAATCCTAAAGTTTATACCTGGTCATATACGATAAGTGATTTAACTTTAGACATTTGTGTATCTTACAAGGTCGTGGCTTTCATATCAATCTTTGGCACCGTCGTTCAATTAGTTCATTATGCATGCTGCATAAGATTTTTCATAACTCTGACCATCCTTTACATTCAGATCTCCCTGGACAATTCTAACCTGTTCACAATACTAGGCAGCAGTTAATTCTAATAGCCAGGCCTTCTCCATCATGAGGCTCAATACTACACAGTATTCTAGAAGTTTTATTCCAGCTGTGACCAAGTTGTGGAATGATCTTCCTATTCAGGTAGTTGAATCAGTAGAACTTCAAAAGTTCAAAGTTGGAGCAAATATTTTCATGTTGACCAGGCTGACATGAGTCTTTTTAGTTTATATATGACATATGTTTTTGACGTTGTTAATAGTTTATATAGGACATATCTGTTTTAACGTTGTTACTGTTTGTAGAATGATTTATTGTTAATCTATTCTCATCATTTATTTATTTCCTTATTTCCTTTCCTCACTGAGCTATTTTTCCCTATTGGAGCCCTTGGGCTTAGAGCATCTTGCTTTTACAACTAGGGTTGTAGCTTGGCTAGTAACAATAATAATAATAATAATAATAATACTGAACCACAATCAAAATTTGCCCCGGCTCTGCTCCCAGACCTACTTATATGCTTCTCTCTCTCTCTCTCTCTCTCTCTCTCTCTCTCTCTCTCTCTCTCTCTCTCTCTCTCTCCTACCACACCCATTGGTGTAACAAATAAAGGTGTAGTTTTGACATATGTTAAAGGAAGGCATCCTGTACAGAAAAGAATATTGTTAATGCACATTGAGATAAAATAAAATTATTTGAAAAAGACAAACTAAAATAGCATTATGGTGATTCTCTGATGACAAAAAGCCCATAATGAATGGTGTATGATAAATAACATTAGTCACATGTAAGTATCGATATACGAACTGTAAAGTAGAAAATAATTTAAATATAGATAAAACACACAGTGATCTATAGAACCCCATAGTTCAATAGTTTAATCATTGATGAATAGATGGCACTGCTTGTTAGGCGTTCTTCTGCACACTCTTTGTCATTGGAGAAGTACACTTTTTGGTCTTTGCTTTTTGGCATACGATTAAAAAATATATTTTTATCATATCTGGTATCGTAGTCTTCTGCATGTAAATCTGACCCCTTAAATATTCTTATACAATAAATGGAATGAGAATCAATACTATTTTGGAAGCCTTTACTTATTTTAAACGACATTGATTTTGACATGGAGAAAGTGAAAACGTGTAAGACGAGTCACGATTGTTTATTACTGTTTACTAATAGTCGAGTTACCACATATGTAGACACACTTCTGTCAATAACCAAGTTTCGTTTGTCCGTGTTAAATGTCAAAGTACTTTAAGATACTTTAAAGCAAACGTAGTTTTTAAATATGAACCGGTGGTGGTTTTTATTACTTCAGTTCTTTTCGGGTCTTAAGGTTCTCCAAGAACTCCAAAAAATGTGTTGGATTACTAAAGCACAAAACCTTTACAGTGAAACAAATTATACAAATCAGGCATCACTTCACTTCCTGCGGGCAATGGTAAGGATGAATTAATACCTCCTTCTTAGGTGTACCCTTTTGTATTATAACAATTGTTAGTTAAACATTGTTATTTGAAAATTTATCGATTTTTTCGTGAAAATGCTTATTCCTGGTTTTGCTTATCCTTGGTACACGTAAGTGAGACATCGTAATAGATATTAAGAACCTTAGACTTGTACTTTATTTCAGTCCATTTTCTACATGTACAGCTGTATATTATCCGAAATCACATCTAAATTCAATATCAAAGCGACTAAGATAGCATACTGAGGTGAAATGTCTGCGTTGGGCAGAGTTGAAGCATTCCTATCACCTAGGCCTAACCTTACCTTCTGAACCCTACTGGTAAATATCTACAGTTTCACCTTTCACTAAAATGACTCTTTAGGTATTTTTATTTACACAGAATTGTTCTTTTCAATAGAATTCCTTCTATGTAACTTTTATCGGAAATGCTCCATTGTCTTTACCTAACATTAGAAATCCCTTTTTCTATGATGACTAATATTATCTATATGGAAATTAAGCGTATTTGTACGAATGTAAGTTACCCCCACCTAACCTGATCTAAATTAGCCCGTACTTACTTACATTGGGGATGGGGGCCAAATGCATCCAACTTTTCTGCACAATTTTTGTGATAGATTGATATTCTGTTAGAATTTGGTGTGATGAGTATAGACTTTAACATTCATTCATGTTGAAAATGCGTAAACCATTACAACTACTCCAAATATTTAAAAATCTTTAAGGATTCAGTATGAAACCAATTTATTTTCTTTAACAATGCTTTACTAGAACGGGTAAAATAAACGTATATATTTTAATCTAACCTTTTTCCCTTAACTAACCTAAACTAGGGTATTGCATCCTATCCAGCCACCCTCATTTATATCTTAACCTGACTAGGTTATGGAGTGGTCAGTATGAATAAAAGGGAATGTCAGCTCTGATTGATTTACTAGCTAACTGAACTGGTTTAAAGAAGTGATAATTTCATTTCATTTTGTTTTTAATCTGGAATGTCAGATTAACATCACAAGCTGACTATTATAAATGAACAAATTTCATATTACGTTGAAGTGAATTTTAAAGGCTTTCTTTAAAAAAAAAAGTGCAAAACTTATTCCTTCCTTTCATCGTTATTGTCTAATCGTTTTCATCTTATTATTGCCTTTAAATATTTTATTTTTTCCTGCATTTAAGTTTGGATATTTTATGTGAATATACAGCATAGGTTTCTCTCCCTATCTCTGCCAAGAGAGATACTTGGCTTCTATTTTTAGCTACCTTCCTTTAAAACTGACATCAGTTTGTTTGTTTTATAATGAAATGTTTTTCCTATGTCTCTGATCTCTAACTTTTTAAGAAATTAATGTCTCTAAATATAATTTGAATTAACTGAACTGTGATGATAAACTTCATTTCCTGCGTAATTGTGGTGCTTCAAGCAAACAAATGAAAATTTTAGTTTATTATAATTGAATATATTTCATATCATCACAAGATGGTAATTTTAAAGTATTTTCTATTGAAAAAAAATCTATACAAATTCTAGTTTCCTTATTTTTCTTCATTCAAATAAGTTCTAATAGGAAATTATTCAGATGTATCCAATTACAAAATTTTTACATTTTTTTTTAGTAGGCCTATGATATATTACATCTCAAATATTACTTAAACATAATGTATGGTAGAACTTCTTTTAGTATTTTTTTTCATTAGAATTACTATGCAAAGGTTTATCACTGAATATTTTACATGTGTTAGCTGTAAAGCTATCATGTATTTTTGGGTGAGATAGCCATGGCGTCCTGATGGAAGGTTCCTTTTTGGTAGCTTCCTTGGGTAAATAACTACTAAGATATTCCCAGAGAATTTAACCACAGGTTATCACAGAATTCTAACTTCTGGAGCGAGTATCCTAAAGGTTTCCCTTTTAAGACATCGTATATCAACAGGGGACGCATGTATTAACGCGCCACATAGCTATCTACACCCCGAACAGAGTTAATGCTTCGGTGTGTAAAGGCGGAGAATAGCTGGGAGCCGTTCCATAGCTAATCTCATCCGTGGCTACTTTTGGTACTCGAGACGTAAACAAACGGGCGCCATTGCTTAAATGACGTCACGTCCGTCTTCATCCTTTGTACAGTAGCTCGCCTTACTTAGACGGATTTTCCCTGTGCTATCTTTATCGCCTTGCATCTTTATCATGTCGCTACCTTCGGCCTCGCCTTCTTCTGGAAAGTTGAGTACAAGGTTCCAGTATTGTTTAGTTAAGCTCTGACCGTAAAGTAAATATTACTTTTCGAGATAATTGTTGTTTTGTGGCAGAGCTGTGCCTCTACCGGACCCGCCATTTTATGGCGTCGTTGTTGTTCTGCATGCCTTATTTAGTTAGCCACAACAACGCTTCCGGCCTTATTTACTAATCGATAACATTAGTTTATTTAGTCTTCATAGCTAGGAACTTTTATATCGTGTTTTGACGCTTTTTTACCGGTCATCGATTGACCCCATACCAGTTGGCTACTATAGCCCCCAGGCCAGAGCGCCTATATATTAGTGTTCATGCATGATTTTATCAGTGATCCTAGGCTTACTTATGAAGATAGTGGCATTATTTTACAATACTATTGACTGTGATGCAAGTGTTTTCGCCTTCAGGGACCATATAGGGGATAGGTTAGTTAGTGTGCCTTCCTAACCTAACCTACATGTAGGACCCCTATATGCTTCCTTCATCCCCCTGCCCTTGGGCATTCCCTCTGTGTAGCCTTGCTCCCCTTACCACGTAAGGGGATCAAGCTCTTACCAGAGTATGTTATCGCCTCTCTGTCCTCCCTAAGGGAATGAACCCCCCTTAGGGTTGCGCCTGAGAGTGAGGAACGGCTAGTCTTTCCTCTATTGCTAGGACTAAGTCTACGACTGTCCTGCGATAGCGATATGTCTTCTATCCTTCCTAGTTCAGGACGTTCATCCCTGCTCTAGGTTAGGTTTTGGAAGGGTAATTCTGTTCCTTGCTGAAACAGTACCCATGCACCGTTTCAGTCAGGTTGCCTTACCTTAGGTTAGGGAGTGTCCTCCCTTCCTTAGTGGCCGCTCTGCTACAGAACCCCTTCCATGGAAGGCTCTCCTCTTCTCCCCTCCCCACCTATCTCTTGTATAGCCTAGCCTATACTTAGGTTAGTCTATACCCATCTGTCCCCTGTCCTACAACTCCTCCTTAGGGTGGAGTGATAGGGCTACCTTGAGCTTCTGTGTACAGTCCGCTCTGGTACATATACCCTTCATAGTGTCCTATGGGATTAGCCACTGGATGTGTTCTGTATACAGGGGTCTCCCCCTCTTTGGGTGTCCCCTAGCCCTCCCTTGGGCTACCCTAGCTCCCGGTCCTCTGCGGCCCCTGCTTATGGGTGATAGAGCCAGCCTCTATCATGGGTACACCCTCTCAGGGGGGGATGTTTGGGAGTCCATGGCTGGACTCCTTACATCCCTCCCTCTGTCTCTTTCACTATCTGGGTGCCGGTCCCTTGCCGCCTCCACTGTCGGCGATACCCACCTCCTACCTTGGTGACTCACCCCATACCCCCATGGCCGCCAGTCCTCCGTGTGCCGGGAGACTGCCGCCTGCCGCCGGCTTCCAGCCGATGGCTCTCCCCCTTCCTCATAGCTTGGCCGTCCGCCCGCCGGCCGGCCCCCCGGAGTGCCGGCATCCACTGCTGGCAACCCTGTTCTGCTATAACCATCCTTGTTCCTGTCACCAATCTGGCATCCTCCGGCTGCCGGAGCCGCCGCTCCCTCTGCCGGCGTGCCGCCGTTGTGCCGGCGGCCGCCACCCTGGTATTACTCTTGACTTATATTGTCTGCCCTAATGCCAGAAACTCTGCTGGAGCGGCCTCCGGCGTGCCGGAGGTCTGCTGGAACCTTCCGGAGGCGTCAAGACGACTTGCACCCCCTTCTACTAGCTATCATTTGATACTGATAGCCCTACACTGCAACCAGATGGCCTGTTTACGTTAATAGATCAGTACCTTGGTACTGTTCTACTGGTAATCATGCTGTCCTTTTGCATTCTTCAGATTTCCAGCATGCTGCGTGTATCTTAGCGCGGCTGGTTGCCGGAAGCAGTTACCCTTGGGGATCCTTTAGCCCCCTAATTTGGGACTGAGTGGCCTCAGTCCCAAACTTATCCTTGGCAATTCCCATGGAATTCCATTGCCCTATGGACTTCTACTGGAATTCTATCCTGCGCCTTCGGCCACCTCGGATTATCCAAGGATGAAGCTTACGGTAACCAGCCGGGCGGGATGCACGGAGTATGTTTCTTTACTATCTCAATCCTCTGTGCATCACACCCTTTATCAAGTTAAAATTAATGATTAATATTAACTTAGCTTAAGAGCCATTCTTATGACTCCCCCCATACTCATTTTCTCTTTCTTCCACAGGAGGAGCAGATGAAGTGTGACTTCGACTTCTGCGCTGTGAAACGCCCGCACTTCTACGGGCATACGGCTTGCAGGACTCACGCCCCTTGTGCTAACAAGAAAGGGGATTTGAAATTCTGGGACCCGCTGAACTGTACGGTCTGCCAGGCTCACCTAGTTGATGCCTTCCATAACCCTCCCTCAGCGGAGGTCAGGGACACTTCTCGGGAGAAGCTACGCAAGTGGGTGCGTGGCTTCCAGAAGAATGCCACCGGACCGTACCTGGCCACTGAAGAATTGAGGTCACTTCTGTTCCCAAAGGCCTCCCCTGATTCTGTGGTGCCCAAGGATTTGATCCCCACTGTCCAAATTACGGTGGAACCAGATGTAGTCATGGCCCAGTCCATGCACGAGTGCCGCCTGGATTCCGAAGATGATGAACACATGTCGGATATTTCGGAGGACACGGAGAAGACCCTTATGGCTCAAGGTGCTGAAGATGATGAGGACCAGGTGGAATACACCGAGTCGGAGCAAGAGGTCGCTCCTCCTTCCATCATTGCCCCTACTCCTACACCGACAGAAGTGTCTCTCCCGTCTACCTCCACTACCCCGGAACCCTTGCCATCCACCCAGGAGATGCTCCGGATGATTAAAGCCATCATGGACGACAGGCTGAAGGAAAATCAGGAGTTCATCAGGTCCATGATAGGATCCAAAGAACCGAAGAAGATCTCGGTTAAGGATCTCCCCGCTTGCTCACATGCCAACCCATGGAGGTATGCTGAGCATATGGTTATCGCGACCGGCAGGATCTTCGTCAGCGACAAGATCGGCACGGTCCCCCTGGAAGATGTGGAGTTCTTCCCAAACTTCGAGGCCTACCCGGACTGTTACGTCCGGCTTCGCTCTGAACCTGCCTCTAAAGAAGAGACCGAACCAAAAGAGGAGATAGTGTTCGATCTCGCGAAGGCCCAGGCTATGCTAGCCAACACGTTTAAAAGTAGGGGTTTTACCTGCTCTAAGCTTCCGGCCCTGAGCAAGAAGCACCCTACCTACGTCGCACCCGAGGATGCAGTCCTTCCATTCATGGAAAAGGCCTTCGCTGCGTGCCTCAAGGCTGTGGAAGAGGGAAAAGCCTGCCCTGCACTGGAGGAGTGCAGACCCTTCTCCATAGTGACTCCCCCCGACGCTCGACACTGGAAGGACATCCAGCATACTTTCGTGGTGGGAAAGCTAGATCCTGACGTCGCCGGACGTCAGTTTAATGAAGACCTCCCGAAACTCAACGATCACCTCCTTCGTCGGGAACAAGATACGAAGGAGAGGCTCGCAGCATCCATGTCCCACCAGGTCCAACTGGACATCATGGCCTGTGACACCAGAGTACCAGACCACTACATGGTACTTGCCAAATCCCACATGGCAACCCTGGTGAAGGATATGTACCACTTCATGAAGGCTCGGAGAGCCTGTCGTGAATTCGTGTTCGCAGGTGCCACCGTGAAACATGAACTCCGGAGGCTGATTTCCTCCAACATCTGGGGTAAACACCTCTTTCCTTCTGACCTTGTGAAGGAGATCACCGACAAAGCCGCCACGGAGAATAGGAACCTTCTCCACAAGTGGGGCATGTCAAAAAAGAGGAAATCCTCTCAGGACGACGGACCTCAACCTAAGAGGAAATCTTCCAAACAGAAACCCCAGCAACGTCAACCAAGACGTCAGTTTCCGGGACCCGCTACCTCCCAAGTGGCAGCTCAGCCACAGCAGACCTTTCAGCTCAAAATCCGTTATTTGTTAGTGAGAGATGAGCTGTTATGATGTGGGGAGAGAGAGAGATGGGGCGAAGAAAGCTGGGTGCAATGGAGCACGGTCGGATTGAAAGCGTCTTCTCGCAAGAGTACTTAGCGCCAAAGTGCGAATGGTTGAGTTTCTATTTAATAGTTTATACTATTACTGTATCTGTATTGCGAATGACCAAATCTACGAACATAGAACCGCGAGTATCGAGGGCTGACGGTAATTATTCAGGGAACTTTCGACTTGATAAGGGTAGATTATTCTCTAGGTATGGTAAGCAGCTCAAAATCAATCCATTGTTCTCAAGTTTTGGGTAGTGCCATAGCCTTTGTACCATGGTCTAACACTGCCGTGGGTTACAGTTTTCTTTTGCTCGGCCACACTATTCTATGTTTCTTTATTTTCTTTCCTCACTGGGCCATTTCTCCTGTTGGAGCAGCTTAGATATTAACAATAATAATACAGTAATAGGGTACTGTGAACTATGTTTAGAAGTACGGGGATATTTCCTAACCTAGTAATTGTACAGTAGTACAAATTTGTAAGTTGTGTTCGAGCAATTATGGAAATGAGTTGTTATAAAGACACAATAACCCATCCAAGATTATTAATAATAATAAACCTCAGTGGCAAGTTAGAAAATATTGGAATATAGGGGATCATCCTAACCTAACACTACTTGACGGAAGATAAGTATCATAACCAAACACAATTTAGTTTACCCTAACCTAACCAAGGAGTACGATGTCACAAACCAGAAGTTATTGTGGACCAGAAATAAAAAGTAGCCCTCTTTTGATACATGTTATGTTTCTAGAATGTTAAGGCACTTGACTGAATTAGTGGTGTATGACTGGAAAAGCAAATGGCCTACACTCATCAACTTTATACTGTCAGTAGTGGGGTATTTTTTTGAAATGACAACTGGTTTTCTGTCAATGACAGCATAGCTGTGACAATGGTGGCTATTGGTAAGCTATTGTAGTAGTTTACCTTCATATTGTGAAAGCGCATCCTCTATTGCATTTGTTTCAATATCCAATCTGGGTCACTTCTGGCTCGTGACACCAGGTTTTTATCTGACTTTAGGATGCCTGTCACTTTGAAAAGTGAAAATGGACTGACTGTGTACATTAGCTAAACCTGTTACTCTTAGGTTGATCAGAGTCAAAAGTTAAAGATATACTCCTCATTATTATTATTCTCTGTAGTAGACCTTCATCATCAAAATGACAATGATGGTTTTCTTCTAGAAACTAAGAATAGGGTTGTTTATAATGGTTAAAAAAAACAAAGAAAACTATATTTCAGGTTAATGAATATATTTTGTTAGGCATGTACTCTAAACAATAGTAGTGCTGGCAACAACCATACCAGGCAAATAAACAGATTTCGTAGAGGTAATATAGGAATTAAAATCTAAAGCTACCCATTAAAAAAAGGGATGATAGATTAGACAGAAAATAAAGAAAACTATAAGATTTAAAGAGTTTTGTGAATACTGCAATTTCAACACTTAAAATCAATACAGTATGCGATTTGGCATTCTTGATCATGATACAAGACAAAAAACCCAATTCCAATCAGGAAATCTAATGCATTATGGCATTCAGATCTAGAAGGGACTTTAAAATAAGTCTGAGCTACTAACAATATAGCATATTAATAAATATTTAGTAAGCTATTTTCGTGTCAAGTACTTTATATAAACTAGACGATGATACTCCTTAGCTGAACAAACCTAACCTAAGCTAGTATAATGCACCTTATATAAATGCTGTTGATGGACCCCTTCCTTTAACCTATTCTAGGTGGCAATTATTAAGAAACAATAGTACGGTACTAATTTAGTGTGTCACGTGGGAGATATTGTATTTTTTTGCTTTGTTACCATATGTCTCTGTATGCTACCTTACTCAGACTTACGGGAAATTTACCATGCTGCCATATTTACCTATTACAGTATATATTGTAAACCACTCCAAATCAGATTTTTCCCTTTTGCTTTGTAGGTAAGAAATTGACTGCATTGGTTTTTTGCACTGTAATGTGGTCATCAAGAAATGTCAAAACTTTATTGGCTCTTTTGTTTTCCATTTAATCAAATACACACCTTCTCTATTAGTCTTTTAATTTACAGTAGTACCATGCAACCCCAATGAAATTGATCTCAGCTACCTGTTGATGGCTGCTACAGTTCAGACTTGTAATTTTTACTATTGAATTGGCAACTGTCTCAGGTGATCGCAAACTGTATTCAAGGGCTGAAAATATTGTTTATCCGTATTTTTGTGCAGGTTTCAAGTGATTCTGACCATTTCTTTTGGAAATTATTGGTTCCTTTTCAATATTATTGATATGGACCACAATGGGAAACCATGGTTTATAGCAATGTAAACAGAAAATTAGCAAAACAAATTAATGCATTCTAGGGATGTTTTTGAAGTAGAGCTGATCTGTTCGGCAGAGGGACCTATAGTCTTCAAATTATCCAAATTTTGATCCCCATTATTTGAAAGCTAATATTTTATATTGAAACATATCGTTATTACGGTTGGTTATTCAACTTGCTCATTAACGTTGTAAGTCAGTTATTGATGTAACCAAATGTACCCCGTCCCAAAACAAAGGAGCAAGGAGGTAATGTGTATGGGTGATGACTGACATGGTTAGGAAGGACTCGATAGAAATCTAGGGTTTTCCATGAAACACACTTGCCAACAAACTTTTGAAGAGCGAGTCTTTTTGGTGAAGTGACTGCAAATCTTCAAATTGGCAAAACTGGTACTCCTATTGCTCAAAAGGGTGTATTGAGACTTCCTTTGTTCCATAAGCTTCCTTCTAGGTACTGGAATTAGGTCAAACTCGATTATGTAAATGATTTGTTCCAGTGTTTTCAAAGTGATCCCAACGTCCTAGGTTAAGTTTGATTAGTTGACTCTGGTCAAGGACCATACGCCGAAAGCTAGGATATGTTACCATGAATATTTTTTTTAATCTTCCCCGGTTTTTTTCATTTTTACTGCACGTTTGAGAATGGAGTTTGATCATCATTGATGAAATGGAAAAGTCTAGGTATTTGGCATGAAGAAAAGATTATCTGAAATTCTGGAGAAAATCGACATTATAATCTTGTAAGTTATTGAGTTTCTATATTTATATAGTCTTTATGCTTTATCGTTTTAGCGTGCTTTTAAGCTTTAAAATCATTTATAAAGTGATTAGCTAGATTTCCTTGCAGAGCAAGTTGTTTACTCAACACACATGACGCCTCTAGGGTGAGAAACTCAAGTGTTGAGCCTTGTGTGTGAATTATACCAATTTTCCACGGACACATGATTAAAGCAGCATTATGAAACTAATGCACAGGGTCTTTCTTTATTTCATCTAACATCATTGAACAGAATGTAGATGTAAACTCAATTTTTTATAGCTTTATCTTTTTGCATAAAAAATTACTGTTCATGGTATGGGCAGAGTTTATCATAATCAAGACAACTATGATAATGGCATAGTTATCTTTCTTCGACACGATGCCCTAATATTTTTGTGGCGGCTCTAAATTAAACAGTGCCATTACTTACACAGTTTTGCTACCTCATTCAGTATTGTAATAGTTGATGTCTCAGTTATTTGTATTGTGAGACAAACGCACGTTAAGCCTCTTCCACACGATGGGCAAATGCTCGGCGGGCAGACACTGTTAGCAATTTTGTGGTATGAGTGATGATCACAAGTGTAGGTGATGTCATAGGCGAGGAAACCTTGGGCAAACCATTGAAGTGCACGTTCCCATTGTTGAGGCACTGGATGAGTGTCTAAGGGACCATGTTGCCTAGCACATCTCTGACTGCCCTCTGTCCTCTTCCCTGCTTCTGTTCCAAGTCATACGTTCCCCTGCCTTGGGCTGTTTGATCTGGTAACACAAACAAAGTGAGAGAACTATGGGCAAATCAGAGTGCCCGCCCTGCATTTGCCCTTCGAATGGAAGGGGCTTTGCATATCTTGTTTTAAATAGGAAGTGTAACTCAATGCATTAATGAACGAATATTAAATGATGTTACCTTATTACACTTGGATATTATAGGAATTATTGTTTTAATTTTTTTTTTGTTTATTTAGGAGATATTTTTTACTCTTTGTTTAGGTTTTCTCCATTAAAAAATCGCTAATATAATATATAGTATTAAATAGAAGGAAGATGTAGCCAACTAGGCTAATGGAAACTCGTATGGTATCAAATGTGTCTGCTTCCTGAAGACCTAAATCGTAGAATATGATGTTGCTACCATCATTGTGTTTTTGCACATCACCGCTGTTGCTATTAAATACATGAACCCTGCATATGATATCAATTATTGAAGGAAACCATTCATAAGATAAAGCTTCTCATCAAGCATGGTCTCTATTAGAAAAATGGTACGTCCCTGTCTCGCAATGTGCGAGTAGGGAGTTCGAGCTGTGCTCAAGGCCAATAGTTTTTAGAAACTTGCGCAACCTCTATGTCACTGTGAACTAGGGATGGTGGTTTGGTGGAACTAATAGGTCTACCTTCCGTGTCATCAGCTCCCATTGCTTGGCCCTCCTTGATCCCAGCTTAGGCGCTGATCATGCTTGAGGGTACACTCGGGCACACTATTCTATCTAATTTCTCTCTTTCTTGTTTTGTTATAGTTTTTATAGTTTATATAGGAAATATTTATTTTAATGCTGTTGCTATTAAAATATTTTATTTTTTCCTTTTTTCCTTTCCTCACTGAGCTATTTTCCCTGTTGGGGCCCCTGGGTTTACAGCATCCTGCTTTTCCAACTAGGGTTGTAGCTTAGCAAGTAATAATAATAATAATAATAATAATAATAATAATAATATAGATAGTCTGTCTCCAGGACATTCCCTCGCCACTGCTGGTCATGAGAGACCTTTAAAGCTTTGAATCTGAAACCGAAAGGTGCCTCATAGCAACTACAGAGATAAGACAGATTGAGAGATTGAGAAACAGTTGGTTAAAACAAGTGATGGTCTATCAAGGACGCAGGTGTGTTCTGTTTGTAGATCGCAGGACAAGGAAACGAACTGGGATCACTTTAGTAACTACGCAATTAGGAGCACTCATGTTCAGATGTAACAAGGGAGTATTAGTTCAAGGTACCGGTACTATATGATAGGATAATTAGTAGTGTACTAACCATTAGTGTGGTAATATCTGCCACCAGAAACACGAAGGCTAATAGACAGTCTATAGTAAATGTCATTCCGTAACATAGTTGAACCGATTAAGCATGATACTATATCCATTTATAAAACCCCCATTTGTATGTCGTCTCTGAATATAGATGTTGATCTGTGGTTCGAGTCCCGCTCAAACTCGTTAGTTTTTTTGGTCGCTGCAATCTCACCATCCTTGTGAGCTAAGGATGCGGAGTTTGTGGGAGCCTAGAGATCTAGCTGCTGAGTCATCAGCAGCCATTGCCTGGCCCTCCTTGGTCCTAGCTTGGGTGGAGACTGGGCTTGGGCGCTGATCCTATGTATATATGGTCAGTCTCTAGGGCATTGTCCTACTCGATAGGATGATGTCACTGTCCCTTGCCCTTGCAATTCATGAGTGGCATTTAAACTTTACAACATACAACGTCAATTCGTATATTTTGTTCCATTCTTACCAATAACAATTTTGCCGTTTACCTTTAGTGAAAGTCTAGATGATGATGTGGGAACATGACTAATTAGGAATGGAGTAGTAAATAAAGGTTTAAATATAGATAAGTAGCGGGTGATTCCCACCCTTGTACAAGCTGGAATTATGTATGGTGGTGAAAAGATGTTGAAATCTCAGTGTAAAAAACTGGTTTGAAGACGTCACTTTATCACGGCAATTGTGAGTATTTTCTCCCAAACGGAGTCTATAATTACGTAGCTGAATTGTTTAATGTATAGAAGTCTTTATTTCCCTTGTATTTCTGTTGGAATACCTCAAGATTTATATTTTATAAATGTTATTATTTTAATCGTTGTCCTCCATTTGCTATGCAGATACTGTGCGCCTAGACACTATAATAAACTGCCAACTGAAATGAAGGACCTAAAGGGAACAATTGAATTTAAGAAGAAA
>NC_090739.1:8657239-8659739 GCF_036898095.1 Palaemon carinicauda
CTGTAATCGTTTGATCACACCTGGGTAAAGGTATAACTTCCTGATTCAGGGCCATTGATATAAAGATAAAAATGCTGCGCTCCCTGGAAATAGAACAACAACAACAACAACAACAGCAACAACAACAACAACATGCATGTTATTGTCTACATATTCCGTGTCATAAAAATCTCAGAATTTTGTCTGGTATATTTGCAAGAGATATCCTTAATGTTGCCTTTTCTAGATATCATTATTATTATCATTATTATTATTATTATTATTATTATTATTATTGTTGTTGTTGTTGTTATTATTATTATTATCATTGTTGTTGTTATTACCTTTTCTAGTTATTATTATTATTGTTATTATTATTATCATTATTATTTGATATGATACAACTAAAGTTGGAAAAGAAAGATGCTATAAGCCCTCGGACACCAACATGAAAAGTAGCCCAATAAGGAAAGGAAATAAGGAAACAAATAAATTATACATGATTAGTAATTAATAAAAATATAAAACATTTTATGATAATTTTTTCCCCAACAGCATTCAATATGGCGGAAATTGGCCCAGAAAAGAAATAAGGAAATAAATATATAAGATATTTTTTTTTCCAACACCGTTCCATAATTATTTTTTTCCAACACCGTTCAAAATGTTCGGAAAGTAGCCCAGGAAGGAAATAAGGAAATAGATAAACTTTATATTAGTAATGAATAAAAGATAGAAAAAGAATATTTCAGTATTAGAATTTTCCGAAGATTTTACAAGGGAGACTATACGAATTTGTGGATTGAATAAACGATTTTAAGAGTTTTTGCATGAAAAAGAAGGCTTTGTATAGATGTATAAAATTCAACAAAGTCGTGTACTACCTTGTGGATAACAATATTGTTCTCGTAACGTCAGCTCATGATCCCAAATAAACAAATGACAAACGGAAGTGAACCCAAAACGCAATTAAAGTTATAAAAAATCTAATCTAAATATCCATTTTAGAATGGTAGGTAGTAGGTTAGTCAGGGCACCAGCCACCCGTTGAGATACTACCGTTAGAGAGTAATGGGGCCCTTTGACTGGTCAGCCAGTTCTACATTGGACCCTTCTCTCTTGTTACGGTTCACTTTCCCTTTGTCTACGCATATATTGAATAGTCTGGCCTATTATTTATAGATTTTCCTCTGTCATCTTACAAATGACAAAACTGAGATTACCAAGCAATTCTTCTTCACCAAAGGGGTTAACTACTGCACTGTAATTTCTCAGTGGCTAATCTCCTCTTGGTAAGGGTAGAAGAGACTCTTTAGCTATGGTAAGCAGCTTTTCTAGGAGAATGACACTCCAAAATCAAACCATTGTTCTCTAGTCTTGGATAGTGCCATAGCCTCTGTACCATAGTCTTCCACTGTCTTGGTTAGAGTTCTCTTGCTTGAGGGTACACTCGAGCACAGTATTCTATCTAATTTCTCTTCCTCTTGTTTTGTTAAAGTATTTATAATTTATATAGGAAATAATTGTTTTAATGTTGTTACTGTTCTTTAAATATTTTATTTGTCCTTGTTTCCTTTCCACACTGGGCTATTTTCCCTGTTGGGGCCCCTGGGTTTATAGCATCCTGCTTTTCCAACTAGGGATGTAGCTTAGCAAGTAATAATAATAATAATAATAATAATAATAATAATAATAATAATAATAATAATAATCCTTTTAGAAAATATCATAAGGAGACTTAATAGTTTCTTCATAATTGTTTTATGATGACTGGTCAAGTCATGGTCTTACTTTTGGCTAATGGGGGTAATTTACTCAACCAGGAGCAAAAGGAGAAATATCTAATTTGTAAAGAAATTAGGTTTTAATGGGATTTGCTTTCAACAGCTGGTTGGATAAGCCTTTCTAACCATTTACAAAGTGTAATGATGACCGGTAATGAAACAATATCCAACAGACTTTGTTTTATTTGAGAACAAAACCCTCAGAAGAATATTGGGAGTTAAATGGCAGGACAGGATTAGAAATGAAACTAAAAGAGAGATTACTCGAGTGCCATATGTGGATGAGATTATTATGAGGGGTATATGGAGATAGTTTGGGCATGCTCTTCACGCTCCTCAAGTGAGATTAGTTCACCAAACTTTCAACTGGGCTCCACAAGGCACTAGAAGAGTTGGTAGACCCAGGCCTACATGGCTGAGGACTATGAAGCGTGAAGTAGGAGATGAGTGGAGAAGTGTTGATTTAAAAGCTCAAGATAGAGACGACTGGTGAAATCTAACCGAGGCCCTCTGCGTCAATAGACGTAGGAGGAGATGATGATGATGAAAGAAATTAGGCTTCAATGGAATTTCCTATCAACAGGTGGCTGAATAAGCTTTTCTTACCAATTACGAAGTGTAATGATGAATGAATGAAAAATGTGTTACTCACTGAGTAAACATAAGTAATAAATATTTCCGCTAGACAGTTATTGGGTCTTGACTGGCCAGACAGTACTACATTGGATCCTTCTCTC
>NC_090739.1:8664739-8704739 GCF_036898095.1 Palaemon carinicauda
TTGATGTTTTTCTGTGAGATTTCTTTTTATAATGTAAAGAATGAGGAAATCCTTGTGGTTCCATTGATGTTTTTCTGTGAGATTTCTTTTTATAATGTAAAGAATGAGGAAATCCTTGTGGTTCCATTGATGTTTTTCTGTGAGATTTCTTTTTATAATGTAAAGAATGAGGAAATCCTTGTGGTTTCATTGATGTTTTTTAGTGAGATTTCTTTTATGTAAAGAATATTGAAGACTATCACATGGAAGAAACCACAAGAGTGGATAAACCTCTATAAAATCTTTTACCGTTAAGCGTGAGAGTAAACTTTCTGAGTTTTTTCCTATATAACATACTGCACGATTCAGTAGATTATTATTATTATTATTATTATTATTATTATTATTATTATTATTATTATTATTATTATTAATCTACATCCCTGGTTGGGAAAAAAGATTGTTACAAGCCCAAAGGCTCCATCGGGGAAAGTAGCCCAGCAATAATAATAATAATAATAATAATAACAATAATAATAATAATAATAATAATAATAATAATAATAATGATAGCAATGATAGTAATAATAATAATAATGATGATAATAATAATAATAATAATAATAATAATAATAATAATAATAATAACTTGAATGTAACACCAAGTCATGTCTAATAATCTTGAGTATTAAAAATCCAGCTATATACGTTGTATATTTCAAAAATACATTTTTAACAAAATGAGTCACTTTGCAAAAAGTGCGAAAGCTCCTGTATTTTTTAAATATACAACGTATATAACTGAGGATGTTTAATAATAATAATAATAATAATAATAATAATAATAATAATAATAATAATAATAATAATAATAATAATAATGACAACAGAATCAACTTAGTAAATGGCCAGCGATACTGACTGATGCGGAGGAAGTGTTCAAAAGGACCAAACAAAAGGAATATACCAAAAAGAAGAGAAAGGAGAAGAGCAAGAGAAGGAGAAAGAAATTGAAGCTGAACAAGGAACTGCCGGCCTACATCAGGAGGGTGGCGTCGATGGTAGCGCCACCCCTCAAACAGCGGCCGTCCAGAGAAAAGAAAACGAAAAGTGAGAATTTCTCTTTTATGTTTTTAATTAAATTGTCGGATTATTTATTTTTCATTCATTTATTCATTCATATTCTCATACAGTTTTTCTAACAACTTACATATTTGATTTATTTCATTGAAACTTGATTGTTTAAATGCAGAGAGAGAGAGAGAGAGAGAGAGAGAGAGAGAGAGAGAGAGAGAGAGAGAGAATATACACACGTAGGAGCAAGAAACAAATTGTTGGTGTGTACTAATGTTTATCACATGATTGCAGGCTTCTAAAAGAGAGAGAGAGAGAGAGAGAGAGAGAGAGAGGGGAGAGAGAGAGAGAGAGAGAGAGAATATATGCCCATATAGGGGCAAAAGGTAAGTATTTGGTGTGTACTAACATTTATTTCCTGATTGCTGGCTTCTAGAAATATGTTTTTGGAGAGAGAGAGAGAGAGAGAGAGAGAGAGAGAGAGAGAGAGAGAGAGAGAGATTAATTTTCAGAATCCTTTTCATTTCCCAATTTTTTTCCAGAGGTCAAATGTGGAAATTCCTACACCGTCGGCAGCAAATCGAAATATCGCATCAAGATCTTCCAACGTCAACCTTGCAGTGTCATCTTTAGGGTAATTTATTGCTTTAATAATCTAATTTATCAATTTATTAACATATAAATAAATTGGGGTTCGAGTCCCGCTCAAGCTCGATAGTTTCTTGTAGTGTCTGCAACCTCACCATCTTTGTGAGCTATGGGTAGAGGGTATGGGGAAGCCTATATTTTATGTCTACCCACTGAGTCATTAGCAGCCATTGCCTGGCCTCACCTGGTTTTATCTTGGGCGAAGAGAACTGGGACGCTGATCATATGTATATATGGTCAGAGATGGGAGTTTATGGGGATCCTATAGGCCTAACTGCTATGTCATCAACAGCCATTGCTTGGCCCTCCCTAGTCCTAGCTTGGGTGTAGAAGGGTTATGGGCGCTGATTTTATGTATTTATGGCTAGTCTCTAGGGCATTATCCTGCTCGATAGGGCAATGTCACTGTCCCTTACCTCTGCTATTCATGAGTATCTTTGAAACCTTAAGGGAAGAAAGTCAACCTCTTCCTTCTTAATTTATTACTGATTTAGAGCAATGAAGGTTGATAATCTTTGGCAATTCTTACAAGTGACTTGGAAAATGAAGGTAATTTTTAAGTTCAGTGAATTACAATTATTAACAATTATTCTATTTTCATTCTGCTTGAATATTAGATACTGAACTTTTGTCTTCCCTATATTATTTTTTGTTAGAATAAAATATTTCAAGGGATTTACCGATTATCAGCACAACTAATTAAAAGGAAAATATAATAGCATAAACTATACATATTTCTTGATAAATGGAGGAGAGGCAGAGGTATTTCCTGCGATAAGCCAAAATCAAACTTGTGTTCAGCAAAAACAGGTGATTCGTTGCAATAGACATCAGTTATTATAAGAAATTGGGTTTTCAAAATACTGTATTCTGAGAGTGAAATCATCTTTTATGGAATGACCATAACAGTTTGTTAAACAAAAACCCACTTCTGACCCAAACGTGTCCCGAGAGCCTATGCATGAGGAAATTAGTAATGTAAGCTATCGTTAAGAACATAGTGTATATAATAGTATTTGTAATCAAAATTACAGTTCAGATTTACTGTAATACCATGAAGTTAAAGTTATGTGATTTAGAGAGAATATTTTGGAATAATTATATATAGTGTTGTGTGTAACCCCTGAGGGCTTTGAGAACAAAGCCCTCAGAGGGATATTGGGAGTTAAATGGCAGGATAGGATTAGAATTGAAACTATGAGAGATTACTCGAGTGCCTTGTGTGGATGAGATCATGATGAGGGGTAGATGGAGATAGTTTGGGCATGCTCTTCGCACTCCCCAAGAGATTAGTTCACCAAACATTTAGCTGGGCTCCACAAAGCACTAGAATAGTTGGAAGACCCAGATCTATGTGGCTGAGGACTATGAAGCGTGAAGTAGAAGATGATGAATGGAGAAGTATTGAATTAAAAGGTCAATATAGAGGCGACTGGCGAAATCTAACCCAGACCCTTTGCGTCAATAGGGGTAGGAGGAGATAATGATGATGATGATGGTGTAACCCCATTTTTTTTATCTGCCAAGCTTTATAGGTTAATTTTTGTCATTTCATTTGCATCTCGGTCTCTCAACATCTACTGTTTTCTATAGAAGCCGAATTTGTTGGCAATAATACTCTTAAGTATTTTTGAAAATGAATGTTCTTGGTAAGAGTTGTCTATTTATATATATATATATATATATATATATATATATATATATATATATATATATATATATATATCCCTATCTATCCATCCATCTATCTCTATTCTACTATAAACATTCCTCTATCGGTTTATATACCTATGTAATTGTTTATATATCCATCTATTTATCTTTATTTATCTATATGAGTATATCCATCTATGTATCTTCATCTATCTATCTATACGAGTATATTTATCTATCTATCTGTACGAGTATATCCATCTATCTATAAAAGTATATCTATCTATCTATACGAGTATATCCATCTATCTATCTATACGAATATATCTAACTATCTATCTATACGAGTATATCCATCTATCTATCTATACGAATATATCCATCTATCTATCTATACGAGTATATCCATCTATCTATCTATACAAGTATATCTATCTATCTATACGAGTATATCCATCTATCTATCTAAACAAGTATATCTATCTATCTATACGAGTATATCCATCTATCTATCTATACGAGTATATCTATCTATCTATCTATACGAGTATATCCATCTATCTATCTATACAAGTATATCTATCTATCTATACGAGTATATCCATCTATCTATCTATACGAATATATCTAACTATTTATCTATATGAGTATATCCATTTATCTATGAGGGAATGTCTATGTATCTAACTATCTATCTATCTATCTATCCATCTATCTATCTAAAAGATAATCACAAATCATTAAAAGCCATTCTACATATTCCTTCATCCAGCAAATCCTATTGAAGACCACACTTATCTGCCAATCATCTACCTGAATAATAATAATTTTTTTTTTTTTTTTTTTGCTTTTTGCTTTAGGCAGTCAAGGGAGCATCTATGAAACTAGTCTGCACGACAATATCAGTCGGCGATTGCGGAGATGCGGAATACCTCATCTCGGACGGCGAAGAAATTCCGCATAGGTAAGCTTAACAAATAAGGGATATAAGGTTGATTTTGTTTTTTTGGATAAAAAGGGCCAAACTGTAAAGCGAAATTTATTTAGGTTTGGATTAATTTTCAGGGGTAAAAGATTCCCTTTTTCCTCCCCAAATTTCAGACACGGATATGGGAATATTGGTACTGTTTTAATTATTTAAAACATTAGCATAAAAGACTCCCATTTTCATACCAAATATTCAGAAATGAATAAAGAAATATCATTGGAACTGTTTTAATTACTCAAAACATTAACATAAAAGACTCCAATTTTCACCCCTAAATTTCAAAAATAAATAAATATTATTGGAACTGTTTTTATTACTTAAAAAATTAGCATAAAAGACTCCAATTTTCATACCAAATATTCAGAAATAAATAAAGAAATATCATTGGAACTGTTTTAATTACTTAAAACATTAACATAAAAGACTTCAATTTTCACCCATAAATTTAAAAAATAAATAGATATCATTGGAACTGTTAAAATTACTTAAAACATTAGCATAAAAAACTCCCATTTTCATACCAAATATTCAGAAATAAATAAAGAAATATCATTGGAACTGTTTTAATTACTTAAAACATTAACATAAAAGACTCCAATTTTCACCCCTAAATTTCAAAAACAAATAAATATTATTGGACCTGTTACAATTACTTGAAACATAAGCATAAAAGTCTCCCATTTTCATACCAAATATTCAGATATGAATAAAGAAATATCATTGGAACTTTTATTTACTCAAAACATTAACAAAAAAGAAATAAATAGATATTATTGGAACTGTTAAAATTACAACATTAGCATAAAAGACTCCCATTTTCCTCCTCGAATTTCAGACACGGATAAAGAAATATTGGAACTGTTTAAATAACTTAAGGAAAACCATAGCTTAAAACACTCTCATTCATCCCCAATTTTCAGAAATAAAGAAATATAACCGTAACTGTTATAAAACCCACATCATCAATCACTAACCCAAGGTCTATAGACCTTGCACTAACCCATCATGTCCCCAGGTATTGCGGTAGTGCTCCGTCCAACAAAGTGAGATTAACCAAGACGAATGAGTTGCTCGTGACCTACAAACCGTCGCAGGAGGCAAAGACTAGCGCTGCTTCGCCGGATGTGAATTGTCTTGTCAAGGGAAGAAGTAAGAGCTTAAGTAGTTGGTTCTGTTTTTTTCTTTATACTGTATATATATATATATATATATATATATATATATATATATATATATATATATATATATATATATATATTAATAGTCAGGCCTTCTCCATCATGAGGCTCAATACTACACAGTATCCATTCTATATATATATATATATATATATATATATATATATATATATATATATATATATATATATATATATTCAAATAAGCCATATATATTTTTGATACATTAATGTCTGGATTCTCTTAACGACCTCGGGATCAGAGCCCCAGGCGAAATCACACAAAGACAAGAGCTTGGCTCCGGCCGGGAATCGAACCCTGGTCGGCAAGCTTATATAGACAGTGACTAAGCCACTTGGCCGCCAAGTGGCTTAGTCGGCAAGCTTGTATAGACAGTGACTAAGCCACTTGGCCGCCAAGTGGCTTAGTCACTGTCTATACAAGCTTGCCGACCAGGGTTCGATTCCCGGCCGGAGCCAAGCTCTTGTCTTTGTGTGATTTCGCCTTGGGCTCTGATCCCGAGGTCGTTAGGAGAATCCAGACATTAATGTATCAAAAATATATATGGCTTATTTTAATATGAAAAACACGTAAAAATGTGCAAAATTTATCATATATATATATATATATATATATATATATATATATATATATATATATATATATGTGTGTGTGTGTGTGTGTGTATATATATACATATATATATATATTAATAATCAGGCCTATCCATCATGAGGCTCAATACTACACAGTAGCCTATTCTAGACGTTTTATTCCAGTTGTGACCAAGTTGTGGAATGATCTTCCTAGTCGGGTAGTTGAATCGGTAGAACTTCAAAAGTTCAAACTTGCAGCAAATGTTATTTATGTTGAACAGGCTGACATAAGGCTTTTTTATAGTTTATATATGATATATCTGTTTTGATGTTGTTACTGTTTTTTTAAATATTTTATTAATTGTTAATTATTTCTCATATCTTTTGTTTATTTCCTTTCCTCACTGGGCTATTTTTCCCTGTTAGGGCCCTTGGGCTTATAGCATCCTGCTTTTCCTACTAGGGTTGTAGCTTAGCTAATGATAATATATTTGCACATTGTTGTGTTTAGGTGTATACTTTCAGTATACAAAGATAAACTGTATGTGTCTTGGCTGATAAAAGGGTATTGTTCGTTTTGGGAATAGTCATAACTTGTAAGGTTTATCTCATATACAGTATTAGATGCTTAAATCACTAATAAACATTTATATATCTTTTAAAAAGGTTTAGTTCTGTACGTGTATGCATGTCAGAAACAAGTTAGCTCACAGTTCTGCCTAAAGATTTGATTTTCTTACAAGAAATGTTTTTTTTTTTCTTATGTTGAACAGGCTGGCATAAGTCTCTCTTCATAGTTTATGCATGACAGGTCTATTTTAACGTTGTTACTGCTTTTTCAACTAGGGTTGCAGCTTGGCTAGTGATAATAGTAATAATAGTAAATATAGCCACCAACATCAATGGCGAATTTTGGATGCAAAACCCACACTAGATAGAAAAATAGTTTTATACGATAATCTATGCCAATTGATTTTTAAGGTCGTGGTCTGAGTGGTAACGTCCCTGACTGGCGATCGCCAGACTGGGATTCGAGTCCCGCTCAAACATATTATTTTCTTTGGCCGCTGCAACCTCACCATCCTTGTGAGCTAAGGATGGAAGTTTTGGGGAGCTCATAGGTCTAAGTGCTAAGTCATCAGCAGCCATTGCCTGGCCCTCCTTGGTTCCTAGCTTGGTCGTTTATCATAAGTATATATGGTCAGTCTCTAGGGCATTGTCCTGCTTGATAGGGCATTGTCAATGCCCCTTGCCTCTGCCATTCATGAGCGGCCTTTAAACAGCACCTGAACTACTTCTGTAAAAACTAACCTTATTTTTTTTCTTTACAGAGGGTACTGGATACGTTGCCAAAGGAAAGCAGATATGTCCATTTAGTGAGTGTTATCGTTATCTGTCGTTATCATTATTATGATTATGATTATAATTCTTCTTTTCTTTATAATTATTATCACTGATATCATTTATCACAATGTACATAGGTTCTTGCATACAGCTTATCAACTAGCTAAGAAAGCTTACGTAGATTGAATATCCTTATGTAAAAAAGCTTAGCAAACAATATCAAGAGAAATCATAAATAGACGAATTTCTAAATATGCAGGCATATATAACATAGAAAATTAATCATTTGAAACGAAAATCACAAATCCAGGTAATCATTTGGTCTCAAAATATTTTGTTACAATAAGTTTAAAGGAATAAAAACTGATAATGTTGAAACTAAAGGTTTTCTTATTTTGATACTGTAAATAAAGTGTAGTTTATATAACACAAATACTCAAAGGGTTAAAAAAAGTAATGAGAAAGTGAAAAAATATTATGGATAACATTTGACTCATATTTCGATTACCACTATAGTATAAATAAATATTTTTTCTTCCCTAAACTATTAAAAAAAAGCATGCGGAAAAACCACTGCTACTGCTGAAGCTGAGAAACCTTACATTAAAGTAAACACTGTTGTTGAAGAAAAAACCACACCACGACTGAACACAGAATCGTCTCTACAAGAACCCAATATAACTAGAACCACTACTCAACTGAACGCACTTCCCAATACTACCATTTCTACCTCACCTGCGCTTTCGAATTCCCTTACCGGTGAATCTACATCTACTACTCCTATGCACGGGGCTTCCATATCTACAGCGAGTTCAGTTGGTAATACAACGTTAGCTAACGCAATCTGGACAAACTTCTCGACACCTTCGTTATCGCTGGAAGGGAGAAGTCGAGCCTCTCTTCGGATTCAAGGAGGAAAACCGGCAGACATTGGTGAATGGCCTTTCATCGTGAGCATCCTGATCCAGTTCAGGAGAGCTACTCTACCCTGCTCTGGCACTATCCTGACACCGAAGTTCATATTGACAGCTAGTCACTGCGTCTATGATGTGTAAGTGCTATGGGTGTAGAATACGGTTGGTATGGAAGGTACAAATTATTCCGTATGATGAACCAGCAGTACAGTACTAAAGAGGGTCATATTTGTGTATTTTGGAACTATTTATTTCTTCATGTGTGTAGGCCTATTTCTTAAAGCGTAAGCACAGCGTACCCAGGCAATACAGTACTGAAGCTAGGCTTATTTTTGTATTTCGAAACTATATTTTCTTCATATGATGAGTATTTCTTAAAGCGTAAGTACAATTTACCCAAGCCATTTGCAATATTATTATTATTAAGCTACAGAATAGTGTAGTAGTAGCCATTACGTCACTTCTAGTCTGATTATATCCCTCACTATTTTTGCAGCAGTTACGTGTTTTGTGCATTTTTCTTCCATTTCAGAATGTGAGAATATATTCAAGTAATATTCTATTATTTTCTTTTCTTTTTACCAGATTTATTATCCTCACATACATCTCCAGATAATGTTTGTATACAAACTTTCCTATGATTGAAGTGCTTACTCTTTAAGGATTGTATTTGTAAAGCTTAAATCTATACTTGTCCTTTGCCAGATTTTTTCTTTTTGAAATTTCCAGTATACATTAATGAATAAAAAAGAAGAAAGTTCCACCTATGTCTCATGAAAATCACAATTTTTCAGTGGAAACATAATTTTCAGGAATAAAAAGAGAGACCGGATCAAAGTGATTGCGTACGAGTACAATATGAAGACCAAGGATGAGACACCCAGGCAGACGTCGTTTGTCAGAAAGATAATTTTACATCCGGAGTACGATTACCACACGCAGGTATATTCACCGAGACTTTCTTGGGGGTGTTTGTCCTATGAATCACTGTTTTGACGTACCGTTTATTTTGGAGCTTATGGGTAAAGGCATTTGCTTGATGTTTTTCACCTAATACTTATGATTATATGAAAACCAACAGCGAAAAACATTAAGTCTAAGTAATTTACACATGATTTTTGTTACTTTTTTTGGATGCATATAAGTTACATTCTAAAAAAAAAAATTCTAGCAACACTGTCATTTTCAGTAAGCTATTAAATTTGTCCAGAAAATCTAAGCATATTCCAGATTTCTCCTCTCTGAGAAATTAACTTTTTATTCAAAAGATTAAAGATTTTGAGAAAAAAAATTGATTCTACTTTTGGGTACTCAAAACTAAATCAACCAAGAATCTCATTTAAATTTGCGTGAAACAGCTCTTTCCAGGAAGAAATTGTTCTGAAAGTTTAGTCACGATCAAATTAAAAGAAAGATGCTTAAACTTCTTTTGAAAATTGAAAAACAACTGTATAACGTATATTATACAGTAAGCCTATTTATAAAGTTTACAAGAGGGTAATTTTTCAAATTCCAGGTTAAGTAAATTATAATTTTGTATTTACTTACACTTCCTAGTAATCCCTATTTCAATGCCTAATATGCGTAATGATATATACAATCTAGTATATTTTTTGGGACACAAGTACGAGTTGAAATATGAAAAACTACAAATATACTAGTTATACCTAAATACAAGAGAGCTTCCTTTTTCTGTTATATGATAAGGTCTAATCAAAAGGAAGGTTATCATTTGAAAGGGGGACTAAAGAAGATAGTTCGTACAATTTTGCCACTTTCCTATGGTCTATATTGACTTAGAGGTTGAAGAGATCATATAATAGATTAATAATTAATCCATAAATCTGATAAACCTATTATGACTTAGGCCTAGGGTACTCCAAGATGTTTTATAGTGACAACAACACCAAAAATATTGCTAACTTAATTAATTTCAGCCATTAAGGCGATTTTAAATTCTGGTGAGCTCAATATCGTATTTAACTTCATTCCATCCACAAAATCTATTACAAATAACTATTTTAAAGTCTTCGTAAAAATAGGAAAGGTAATATAGCATCTGATGTACTGTACGGTTGACAGATAATTTGGTAATGTTTGAGAGTAACTAATGATTTACAGATACATAAAATTGAAATATTTGGTAATAGATATGGTATTACCACAATTAAGTCACCTAAGTATTCAAGTTGTCAGATAGATTAAGCGGATATACAAGCCTAAGGTATCACACCTAACTTAACCCAACTCGCCATGTGCTTACATGTCGAGCAGCGTCGAAGCTCTACCCCTTTGTAAACATCTTCCACTCGCAAACCGATTCTGAGTTCCATTACCAAATTCGGTCAATATTCCATTAAAAAGTCACCAATTAATAATCCTCTGAAAAATAAACTAATAATCACTATCCTTTGACAAGAAAAAAGTTATCTATGTTTCCCTGAAGGAAATTTTTGATATAATATTTATAGAACTATGAACTAGGATGACTAGGCTAACGACTTGACAACAAAAAAACATTTGATCTTTGTTTACTAGGAAAGAACATCAGCAATCCTAACTGGCAAGAATCATTTTGAAGTTCTCTGTAAGACTATTGTTTTTCTAAAGTAAATAATCTGGTCGATGTCCTCTATTATTGTCTATCTTCTTGTAGTTCTTCAATAGGTCCCTTTCGAAAATAATCCATTTATAGATTTTGTAAATATATTTTCTTGACCTATTACTTGATGGGGCCTTTTCGAAAATCCCCCCTTAATACATTTTTCAAATACACTTTGTTGACCTATAGCTTGAACATATAAACTTTGTTGACCCATAGCTTGAACATGTGCATTTTGTTGGGCAATAGCTTGAACATATACACTTTGTTGACCTATAGCTTGAACATATAAACTTTGTTGACCCATAGCTTGAACATATGCATTTTGTTGGCCAATAGCTTGAACATATACACTTTGTTGACCTAAAACTTGAACATATACACTTTGTTGACCTATAGCTTGAACATATACACCTTGTTGACCTAAAACTTGAACATATACACCTTGTTGACCTAAAACTTGAACATATACACTTTGTTGACCTATAGCTTGAACATATACACTTTGTTGACCTATAGCTTGAACATATACACTTTGTTGACCTGTAACTTGAACATATACACTTTGTTGACCTATAGCTTGAACATATACACTTTGTTGACCTGTAGCTTGATCATATACACTTTATTGACCTATAGCTTGAATATATACACTTTGGTGACCTATAGCTTGAACAAATACAATTTATTGACCTATAGCTTGAACATATACTCTTTGTTGACCTGTAGCTTGAACATATACACTTTGTTGACCTGTAGCTTGATCATATACACTTTATTGACCTATAGCTTGAAGATATACTGTTTAACTGTTTGTCTCACCCAAAAGAAAGCCGATATTGCCCTGCTGTTGCTGCAAAAGCCTTTTGTGTTTGGAGAGGGAGTTAGTCCGGTCTGCATAGCACCACCTGGAGACTACGTGGGGGCCAGAGTGGTCATCCTTGGATGGGGTAGTCTCAAGTTCCGTGAGTTCTCCAATTCGAAAATATAAGTTTTACTATAGATATAATATCAGAATTTAAAATACTTTTCAAGGTAATCAGTATCATCCTCTAATAATATTTAATTTATGGTTATCTAAAATTGTCTTTTTTTTCATATGATTTATAAATAACTTATCTGTTTCAGTAAATTTGATTTTACGTATTCTGGAGAGGGGCATCATTTGTGAGGTGATTTCAAATGAAATACCCAGCATGTATTTGAGGATTTTATCTCTTAGTGATCAGCATACATTTTTTTAGACAGAAGGTTTTAAAAAGAACCAAACAACACTGAAAAATGTGCACAATACTTTAGGAAAATTTCTTTTAAGAGTTAGGCCTACTCATTTTCTCAAAATGACCCTGAACATGGATCTGAATAATGTATTCTCGAGAGAGACATATTTCTGCAGCTGATTTTATACGAAATACCCAGCACTGTATTTAAGGGATTTTATCACTTTTTAATCAACATATTATGCATGAAGCTCAGAGAGACTTTCTTTCAAGAGTTACTAATTTTCTAAAAAGGACTAAAAATTAATCTGATTTTTTTCCTAGGAGGAAAAGATCCAGACGTTCTACATGAAGCGACTCAAAAAGTAGTGGACGTACACGAATGTGCGAAGAATTACTCTTCCTTGCCTGATGAGGACAGTAATTTTCCTATTACTAGTGACCATGTAAGTATGATAAAGTATATTCATAAGCAAGGTTTGAGTGCTATAGAATATTTTCATTTAGGTTAATTGGTGAGGTCGATGTGGTAACGTCCCTGACTGGTGAACGCCAGACTGGGGTTCGAGTCCCGCCCAAACTCGCTAGTTTCTTTGGTCGCTGCAACCTCACTATCCTATTGAGCTAGGGATGGTGGTTTTGGGGGAGCCTATAGGTCTATCTGCTGAGTCATCAGCAGCCAGTGCGCCAGTCCTTGGTCCTAGCTTGGGTGGAGAGGGGGCTTGGGCGCTGATCATATGTATATGGTCAGTCTCTAGGGCATTATCCTGCTTGCTAGGGCAATGTCACTGTCCCTTTCCTCTGCCATTCATGAGCGGCCCTTAAACCTTTAACCCTATTAATTGGTGATTATCTGTTGTCATTTTTGTTTTATTAGGCTCTCTTTTCATTTCATGCTAGACTTTCTTCAGACACTTTAGGGCTAATCCTCCCTTTACAGTGTTTCTACCCTTGAAGTTTTTCTACTGCTTTTATCTTCTGCATTTTCTGGCAGAATTCCTTCTTCATTTTCTCAATCTTACCAATCTCCATGTTAAATTGATTTTGTCTTTATTTATCTAATTTACTTACATTTTTACATCATAGTTGATCATTAAATGAGCTTTTATAGTTCTATCTAGGATAAATGAAATATGACTCGAGTTATTAATTCAATTTATTTATAGCATGAAGGTTATAACTAACTTTTGTAATACAACAATTTAACCATGTTTTGTTAACTTCAAGGTGGTCCGAGACTGTAACCAAATCTAATGAATTGAGGTAATAGAAATATGTTAATCAACTGAGATGTCCCTTAAAAGATAGCCAACATTGTTGATATTACCAATAAATATTAGCTTTAGGGCAGAAACCTGATGTATGTAGAAAAATATGGATGATTCTGCTTATTAAAAACATAAGCTTGTTCACTAGAAAGTCAGGAGATTAGAAGTATTTCAAAGATGATTTGCTAATCTAAACAGGAATACCTGAACCTAGCATAGCATGGGTTTAGCCCTGAAGTCAAAGCTTTGTATTAAAAGGATCTTATCATTATCTTTGTCTACAGGTAATCATACAACGGCCTTTCTATTGGGATATAATAGACTCTACATACATTCATATAACAACACTTATCTTAACTTTGTGATATAACATTTCAATGCAGTTGTGTTCATAATTATTCTGGTAATAAATTAGAGTGAGCATATTCTTTTGAAAAAAGTACATTCACGTCACCTAAATTCCAGTGCCCCTTTCTAGCACTAATCATATATAAAAACAGGAAAATAGTAATTATGGACACCATGACAAGAATATCCTCTGAAAAAGAAAATATGTTGATTACTATAAAGAAGAGTTGAGAGTTGAAATATTAAAGCAATTGCTTACTTTATGTTTGGTTGATTTATCATTGTATATCATTCTCATATATTATATAACAAATTCATTGGCTCATTTTGAGTAGCTAAGATATCGTTTTATTTGCATTGTCATTTAGTTTAGTCAGTCCATAACTTAAGTAGTTGGACAGGTGTACAAAACTGAAAAACTTAAATCCTAAAGGGTGTACAGTTGTTTCTTTAAACAACAAAGTGAATCTTCTTGATTAAAACAGTAAGGATGGATCATTCTCATATATTATATAACAAATTCATTGGCTCATTTTGAGTAGCTAAGATATCGTTTTATTTGCATTGTCATTTAGTTTAGTCAGTCCATAACTTAGGTAGTTGGACAGGTGTACAAAACTGAAAAACTTAAATCCTAAAGGGTGTACAGTTGTTTCTTTAAACAACAAAGTGAATCTGCTTGATTAAAACAATAAGGATAAGGGCCAAAAGAAAGTTAAGCTGGGGAAAATGTATCCGTTCTTATAAAAGAAATGAAAGACTTCAATAGTTTAATACTGTGTTTTCTTTTTCTGATAGATAACAGAGAAGGACATGTTATTTTTCTCTGCAGTAGGAAGAGAGAGAGAGAGAAATGAGCATTAAATAGTAGAAATAGTAACTTCGTGTTTTCTTTGGGGGAGAAGTAGGAATGAACTACCAGATGTTTGACTGGACAACTCCCATAGAATACATAGAGAAAGTACAGTAGCATTAGTAACGAGTTTTCTTGCTTTCATGTACAATAATTAATGTCTTCTGTTTAGTTTGCCAGGATGAAAGTGGCAACTTCGTGCATAGTACTAAGCTACACGATTAGGATCTAAGCATAAGTAGACAAATCTTATAAATTGAGGGTAGATGGCAATCAACTTTGAAATGTAGAGAAATATAAAAGATGTTGTTTATTTGATCACAAAATACTTTGCTTTCAGCTGTGTGCTGCCTCGCCAGGAGTTGACAGCTGCGAAGGAGATTCTGGAGGACCTGTTCTGGTACAAATTGGAACTTCTTGGTATCAGGTAGGGTCAGTTCTGGTACAAATTAGAACTTCTTAGTAGCAGATAGGGTCAGTTCTGGTATAAATTGGAACTTCTTGGTATCAGTTAGGGTCAGTTCTTGTACAAATTGGAGCTTCTTGGTATCAGGTAGGGTCAGTTCTGGTATAAATTGAAACTTCTTAGTACTATATAGGGTCAGTTCTGGTACAAATTAGAACTTCTTAGTAGCAGATAGGGTCAGTTCTGGTATAAATTGGAACTTCTTGGTATCAGTTAGGGTCAGTTCTTGTACAAATTGGAGCTTCTTGGTATCAGGTAGGGTCAGTTCTGGTATAAATTGAAACTTCTTAGTACTATATAGGGTCAGTTCTGGTACAAATTAGAACTTCTTAGTACCAGATAGGGTCAGTTCTGGTACAAATTAGAACTTCTTAGTATCAGATAGGGTCAGTTCTTGTACAAATTGGAGCTTCTTGGTATCAGATGGGGTCAGTTCTGGTACAAATTAGAACTTCTTAGTATCAGATAGGGTCAGTTCTGGTACAAATTAGAACTTCTTAGTATCAGATAGGGTCAGTTCTGGTATAAATTAGAACTTCTTAGTATCAGATAGGGTCAGTTCTGGTACAAATTAGAACTTCTTAGTACCAGATAGGGTCAGTTCTGGTATAAATTAGAACTTCTTAGTACCAGATAGGGTCAGTTCTGGTATAAATTAGAACTTCTTAGTACCAGATAGGGTCAGTTCTGGTACAAATTAGAACTTCTTAGTATCAGATAGGGTCAGTTCTTGGACAAAGTGAAGCTTCTTGGTATCAGTTAGGGCCAATGCTCTTGTAGGAAGAAACTAGTTTGTTTAGTAATTTCATTTTCAGTGTTAATGAATTATAATTCTTTATGTAGAGTAGAATGTTTTTTAAATAACTGTTCATTTTTCATTTCAGCTGGGGATAATATCCTTCGGTTTCAAGTGTGCCGTTCCAGGATTCCCTGGAGTCAATACTTACGTCCCAAGTTATACAGAGTGGATCTTTTCTACTGTCAATGACGACACATGCGAGTAAGTTGAATCTGGTTTTGGAGAGTTTCTGCAGCTCGTAGGACGTTTTGGAGAGTTTCTGCAGCTCGTAGGACGTTTTGGAGAGTTTCTGCAGCTCGTAGGACGTTTTGGAGAGTTTCTGCAGCTCGTAGGACGTTTTGGAGAGTTTCTGCAGCTCGTAGGACGTTTTGGAGAGTTTCTGCAGCTCGTAGGACGTTTTGGAGAGTTTCTGCAGCTCGTAGGACGTTTTGGAGAGTTTCTGCAGCTCGTAGGACGTTTTGGAGAGTTTCTGCAGCTCGTAGGACGTTTTGGAGAGTTTCTGCAGCTCGTAGGAAAGGCTTGGATGGCGGTGCAAATGCATTTAATGCAGTATTAGACCAGTTTCTAACTGGTGTTCCCTGGTGCATTCAGTGAATGCATTCTTATTTCACTATATTCAGCAGCCAGTTTTCTCAAATTGTGATCATTTGTTCAAAATTTTCTTGTCACTATCAAAGCCTTGTAAGGTGTTGAGGTTGATTTTTTTAGTCAACCAAAAGCTTTCAGACTTGTAAAAGATGTCTATCCTAAGTTTTCAGACTTGTAAAAGATGTCTATCCTAAGTTTTCAGACTTTTAAAAGATGTCTATCCTAAGTTTTCAGACTTATAAGAGATGTCTATCCTTAGTCTATAATTATAGTTTACCCATCTGTTCTACAGTGGCTATGCTGAGTGATTCATTCATATGTATATAGATATTTGTGTTTGCGTGCATATGTATATGTCTGTATACAGTTTCTGTGTGGCACATATTCATATTTGTTTTCGTTACACCTTTTTCATCCAGCAATTGCATTTATGGGATTAATCAAAATTAAAGAAAAAAAATCGAGTCTCCTGGAAATGTTAAAATATGGACGAGAACACCTATTTAGGTTTTCGATTTTATCATAATGTATAAATCAATGAATAATTCATTTTCCAATATTCGTCTCTGGTTGATTTTCCCTACACCATTTTTTTTTCTCTATCTTATGTCATGAAGAAATGTACATTACTTAATTGTAAAATACTTTTTCATTATTTTTTTCCTATTGAAAAATCGACATCATTAATTTTCCTATCTAATTTACTAGGGGTCCCCAAAAGGAAAACAAAACCGCTAGATAACCAATTACTTTTGCAAGCTGATATAAAGAAAAAAAAATGTTATGTTAGATTTTTTCAGATCTGAGAAATTGTTGTTTTGCCTTTTTAATTTTCATAATTTTTTTTTATAATGTTCATGACCCTCAAATGCTTATTAATTGCAACACCTCCTTGGATAATATATGTAATAAATAAACCTCCACTTATTACTCAGAATTCAATAAGTAGATGTAAATGAAATTTCGAATATATTTTCAAAGGTTGGAAATATGTGAATGTCTTTAGTCCATAATGATAATGTCTCTTAATCTAAACCAGTTCTGATGATGGGATGAGAATGAAAATTTTGAGCAACTATAGTAATGTAAAATATTTTAAAAACTAAGGTTTAAAAAATTGCATCAGCTTAAATGGCCTATTAAACCCAATTATGTTAAATGAAAATGATGGAACTAGGATGAAAATTTTGAGCAACTATAGTAATGTAAAAAATTTTAAAAGATTAAGCTTTAAAAAAAAATTGCATCAGCTTAAATGTCCTATTAGATCATAGTATGTAAAATGAAAATGATGGAATTAGTATGAAAATTTTGAGCAACGTTAATGTAAAATATTTAAAAAACTAAGGTTTAAAAAAACTTGCATCAGCATTAATGGCCTGTTAAACCCAATTATGTTAAATGAAAATGATGGAATTAGTATGAAAATTTTGAGCAACATTAATGTAAGATATTCTAAAAGATTAAGCTTTAAAAAAACAACTTGCATCAGCTTAAATGGCCTATTAAATCCAAGTATGTTAAATGAAAAGGATGGAATTAAGATGAAAATTTTGAGCACCATTAATGTAAAATATTTTAAAAACAAAGGTTTAAAAGAATTTGCACCAGCAGTGGACAGCATGTTATCTCAAGGATGAAAATCACAATAGATCCTCAACCAACAATGCAATTATTGTTTGTAAAAGATTAATCTATTGTTGATACAGATATTTAAACCAGGAACTGAAACTTTATGCTATCACAGAGATTCCAAACCTCTGGATAGAAAATGTAGGCCTATCAATAACGATAACAGCAATAGTAAAACGTTTTGAGCCAATATAACATTTTTATAGAAACAACTATTGCACAATTAAATTAAATTGACAAATTTCATGTATATTTCTCCCCTGAATGTTTGTACCTGAAAAAGAACTCTTGTGCAGTTAAATGCTGTAAATAGTCTTGTTGTATTGCCATATTTAAAATAGGATATAAATAGTACAAATTCTTGAACTTTATCTCTATAACAAATATATTTCTCAAAAATATTATGTTGTATTTCTTCATTCCTCCACAAAAACAAAAACAAAACCCTCAAGAGATTAAAATAGCGATCTCGAGAGATTATTTTTCTTTAGAGATTCTTTAATAAAACCGTTATTTTCGTGTATAATGGCGGCCCCCGCTGAAGTGAGGTGAGCAACGTGTCGGTCGAAAGTAAATCTTCACTTCCATAGTATAGGCAAAACCCAGTATATTCACGTGGAATAGGTGCCAGTAAAACCTGCATATTCACGTGGTATAGATGTCAGCAACCAAGTATATTCAAGCTGTATAAGTGTCAGCAAACCCCTGTACATTCACGTGGTATAGGTGTCAGCAACCTTGTATATTCACGTTGTATAGATGTTAGCAACCTTGTATATTCACGTGGTATAGGTGTTAGAAAAACCCTGTATATTCACGTGGTATAGGTGTCAGCAACCATGTATATTCACGTGGTATAGGTGCCAGCAACCCTGTATATTCACGTGGTATAGATGTCAGCAACCATGTATATTCACGTTGTAAAGGTGTCCGCAAAACCCTGTACATTCACGTGGTATAGGTGTCAGCAAAACCCTGTACATTCACGTTGTATAGATGTTAGCAACCTTGTATATTCACGTTGTATAGATGTTAGCAACCTTGTATATTCACGTTGTATAGGTGTTAGAAAAACCCTGTATATTCGCGTGGGATAGATGTCAGCAAATGCATATTCACGGTTTATAGGAGTCAGCAACCATGTATATTCACGTGATATAGGTGTCAGCAACCATGTATATTCACGTTTTATAGGTGTCAGCATAAACCTGTATATTCACATGGTATAGGCATCAGCAACCATGAATATTAACGTTGTATAGGTGTCAGCAAAACCCTGTATGTTCACGTGGTATAGGCGTCAACAACCATGTGTATTCCCGTTGTATAGCAGTCAGAAAAACCTGTATATTCACGTGGGATAGATGTCAGCAACAGCATATATTCACGTTGTATAGATATCAGCAAAACGATGTGTATATTCACGTGGTATAGAAGCCAGCAATCATGTATATTCATGTTTTATAGGTGTCAGCAAAAACCTTGTTTATTCACGTGGTATAGGTGACATCAAACATGTATATTCACGTCGTATAGGTGTCAGCAAAACCCTGTATATTCACGTGGTATAGGTGTTAGCAACCTGTATATTCGCGTGGTATAGGTGTTAGCAAAACTGTATATTCACGTGATTTAGGTGCCAGCAAAGCCCTGTATATTCACGTGGTATACTGTAGGTGTCAGTAACCATGTATATTCACTTGCTATGGGTGTTAACAAAACCCGGTATATTCACGTGATATAGGTGCCAGCAAAACCCTTTATATTCATGTGGTATAGATGGAAGTAAAATCTGCATACTCATTATTATAGGTGTCAGGAAGACCCTGTATATTCACGTGGTATAAGGTGTCAGCAAAACCCTGTATTTTCACATGGTATAGGTGTCAGCAACCCAGTATATTCGTGGTTCAAGTGTGGGTAAAACCCTGTATATTAACGTGGTATAGGTGTCAGCGACCCTGTGTATTCACGTGGTATAGGTGTCAGCAAAACCCTGTATATTCACGTGTTTAGGTGTCAGCAAAACCCTGTATATTCACGTGAACCTAACTAAACTTCACGTGGAATAGGTGTCAGTAACCTGTATATTCTCGTGATATAGGTGTCAGCAGAACCATATATATTCACGTAGTATAGGTGTCAGCAAAACCTTATGTATTCCTGTGGTATAGGTGTCAGCACAACCCTGTATATTCACGTAGCATAGGTGTCAGCAAAACCCTTTATAATCTCGTGATATAGGTGACATGCCTCCAATCGATTTTGAGTGGCCATAAGGATAATTCTAAAGACGATTCAATTAGAGTTTTACTGGTATTTGGGATATTAAAGAAAAATATTTGGGTAGGAGTGGATGTCTGTTTGTTATACTGTATATTTTCAGATGATATTTTTGAAGTGGAAAGCCATAGCTATCAAACAAGCGCCATAGTCACCTCTTGAAAGGAAAAAGGATATATGATTTAGGGAAGGGGATATATAGATATATGAACGATGAAATAAATCGAAATTAAAAATTCTTATGATGATGATGATATTGAAAAAAAAATCAAACTGAAATAATAATAATAATAATAATAATAATAATAATAATAATAATAATAATAATAATAATAATAATAGAATGTGCAGTTGTAAAAATTGTGAGGCAAGTGTTAGGCTGTTTTCCACGATTTTTATTTTTTTTACAATTTTGACGCGTGACTATATCTGAATTAGTAATAATAATAATAATAATAATTTCAACAAATTTCTCTGAGGAGAAGTAGTAATATCCGAGGGACAGAAGGCAGCCAATCAGCGTTCAATCTCACGGAGCACCAGATTACCAGCCAATGAGCGGCCGGCCAGAGTTTAGTCTTCCCGCGATATCAAAGCAAACCCTTTGGATTTTTGCGTTCCGTCTTTTTTGTGTTATTTTTCGGTGTTTTTGATATGCAAAATGGCTGACGATGAGCCACAATGTGCGCCAAAGTTTGTTCTACCTTTAGGCCCTCGGAAAAGGCTCGGGATTTGCGAAAGTGGAAGAAATATGTGGATAAAATCAAGCGTAAGTCTGGGAAAAGTTATACTCCTCTGCTTAAACCTCCGAAGTTGAACGTTAAAACGCCCTTGTGATTGTTCCTCTCCTCGAAGTGTGTTGATGTCGTTGGCTTGGATAATATCCCCCTAACCTTCATCAATTTCTGGAAAAGTGGAAGATGGGATATCCAAACAAACATCGTATATCCAGAAAGTTCAGAAATAGGCCTACACACACCACCGTTCTGAACTGCAACCATTCACGGTATCACATACCTCGTAATATAAGTGATGAAGTGAAGAATGTTTGTGCGTTCTTTGATTACCACTAAATGTAAAAGATAAAATGAAGATATAGGAGAAAAAATAGAAAATAGAACGAAAACAACAAATGGTTTTGAAGGATTTTAGAAAAAGAATACCAGTATTCATTTCGAGTGCCTAGGCCTAAACCATAGTGTCATTGTAATAATAAGTAATTTTGTTGGAATGAAGAGACGCATTCGGTATTATTATTATTTTTTCTTAAGAATCATTAGTTTCAAGTATTCTGTTAGTGTTATTATACAAGGGTTCCGGGTAAAGCCACATCACTGCCTGTTACCTCACGAAACCTCACCAACAACTACTTCACCTGTATAGTAGGCCTACACCTTGGACGAATAATAGCTCGACACACCTCCGTCAATGTGAGTACCACTGTAGCCTAATATTAATAACATTATTATTATTATTATTGATGTTGTTGTTGTTGAATATTTTTACTGTAACAATATTTACATTTTATATCTGCTCTCGGTATTTGTTTACAAGAGCGCTCTCCATTTACTCCAAAATTATGCATTCCTGCAGCTCTCCTCTTTTTGAACAGTAATTAGGAGGTTCTTTAAATGCTGGGAAAGAAAAAAAAAATAGCAAGATATGTTGCGAAAGGAGGGGAAGGGGTGGGAGAGGGGATGGTGGAGGAGGTACTAAACGATCTGGAACCGACATCGTCAACATAGCCAGGCCACAACCCAACTGGAATGGTTTATGTAATAAGCATTCCAATTGGGTTGCACCCTGGCAGAGAATGATAATTATAATTATAATATACGTACTATACCACTGGTATTTAAACATTATTGACAGATATAAAAATAATGAGTTTATAAGCGTTTGACAGTAACTTACATCGTGTTACGTAGGAGGCTGTGGGAGGGAGGTCCCATACTCTACATAACCATTGTAAGGGGTGGGGGGGGGGGGGGAGGTTTATGATGCAATGGGAACTGGCTGCCGCGCTACTGGTATTTTCAAAGCTGCTTTCTGTTGCTCTATTCGCGTTGCAGTAGAACCACTATAAACTACGTAGTTTTCAAATATATGATTATTACATGAAATTAGTATTTATTAAGGAATTATATTACGTATGATTTTTCTTCCATTAAAGTTTTTTTTTATTAATATGTTATAGATACGTATTTTATTTAAATCTGATATAAATTAAATTTTATTAACAATATAGATTCCTTAAAGATCTCGAAAGTAGCCTATTTTTCCTGCAATAAACGTGTCTAATTGAAAAATAAATCAAAGTTTTTATAGTTTATATAGGAAATATTTGTTTTAATGTTATTGTTCTTAAAATATTGTATCTTTTCTTGTTTCCTTTTCCCACTGGGCTCTTTTCCCTGTTGGTGCTTCTGGCTTTTAGCATCCTGCTTTTCTAATTAGGGTTGTAGCTTAGGAAGTAATGATGATAATAATAATAGTAGTAGTAGAATATATTTCTTGATTATTAGGGTTATGAATTGTTATTTTTTGAGACTGTCATCCTGGAAATTTCGAATAGCAAAAAAAAAAAAAAAAAAAAAAAAAAAAAAAAAAAAAAAAAAAAAAAAAACCATGAATTATTGATTTTAAATTGTTCCTTTTTTAAATTTTTGAAATTTCAAAAGTAAATGAGCACGAATTGCTGATTTTAAAGTGTTCCATTTTGAGATATATATTGAAATTTTGGAAAGTAAGTAAACATGAATTGTTGATTTTAAAGTGTTTCTTTGTTAAATTTTGGAAATTTTTGAAAAGTAAATGAGCACGAATTGTTGATTTCAATGTGTTCCATTTTTAGATTTTGGAAATTTTGAAAAGTAAACAAGCATGAACTGTTGATTTTAGTCTTTTTTTTTTCTTTTTTTTTTTTTTTTTTTTTTTTTTTTTTTTTTTTTTTTTTGTAAATTTCGGAAAGTAAATGAGCATGAATTTTTTTTATTTTTTTTTATTCTAAAGTGTTTCTTTTTTAAATTTTGGAAATCTTGAAAAGTAAACAAGCACGAATTGTTGATTTTGAAATGTTCTTTTTTTTTTTTTACATTTTGGTAACTTCGAAAAGTAACAGAGTATGAATTGTTGCTTTTGAACTGCCCTTTTTTAAATTTGGAAATTAACAAAAGTAAACGAGCATGGATATATTTTATTCTAAAGTGTCCCTTTTTTAATTTTGGAAAAGTAAAAATTATGAATTGTTGATTTGAAAGTTTTTTTTTTTTTTTTTTTTTTTAAGAATTACTCAAGAATTGAAAACCTTATGACATGTTATCAGTTGAGTTGAATAGACAAAAACCACCGCTAAAGGATAGATACTTTTATGATTTAACGCAGAAACTGGATGAGGACAATAACAAGGACCTGATCATTAACGAATTTTATTCCTGACAATGTAACCTAGTACAAGCCTCGGTTTGCATTTTATTAGAGTCCACATTTAACATAAATTATACATGGCAGCCTACCAAACCTTTAACCAGTATCATTGAAGGAAAAAAAATCATAAATATTGTTTTAAACTCAAATTCAAGAAATCTATGAAATTCACACGCAATAAGTATTCCGCCTCATTTGCAAAAGTAATTGACAATTTGTGTAAATATAACGATGCATAAAAATGCTATTTTAGATATTCTCCATTCAACGATGTTTTTAATCTAAAGATATTTGACATTCAGTATTCATTACATCTCGTGCAGTTTATTTATTTCCGTATTTCCTTTCCTCACTGGGCCATTTTTCCTTGTTGGAACCCTTGGACTGATAGAATCCTGCTTTTCCAATTAGGTTTTTAGCTTAGTAATTATGATAATAAATCCAATGTCTAAACTACTTTCATCACATCACTCATTAAATTTAAAATTCTTCAAGATGAGATAGACTCAAATAAGTACCTCCATTCTATAAAAACAACTGAGGTATTGACCTAGCTGGGCCCCATAAGGCACTAGAAGAGTTGGAAGACCCAGGCCTACATGGCTGAGGATTATGAAGCGCGAAGTAGAGGATGAATGGAGAAGTATTTAGTTAAAAGCTCAAGATAGAGACGACTGGTGAAATCTAACCGAGGCCCTTTGCGTAAATAGGCGTAGGAGATGATGATGATGATGATTGACCTAGTATTACTGAGATATTGACCTAGGTTATCAACAAGTACTTGGTGAGGCAACGTCTAGGATCCAATTCTTGTAAGAAGAGACTTTCGTGTAAACGCCTGGGAAGGAACGCTCGGCGCAGCCTATGCCAAAACTCACAATTCCAATCTGTTGGGATGGGTCGATAGATAATTGCACTATCAATAACATTTTCAGCATAATTAACAAGCAAAACAGAGAAAGACGTTAGATGGATCTGAAGTGTGAAGTGGAAACTTTTTGTACAGGGTGTTCAGAAAGTCTCTCCGCAATGAGTATTCGAGATCCTTCTCACGAGTCGCTTATCGTTCAAAATACTGCAGAGAGACTTTTTGAACGCCCTGTATTACCCTATTCTTTATTGCAATGATGAGAAAATTAACAAGCAAACTATAGAAAAACGTTAGATGGATCGGAAATGGTAACGTTTTGCACTGGGTGTTCAGAAAGTCTCTTCGCTGTGAGTATTCGAGACCCATCTCATGAGTCGGTTATAGTTTAAAATACTGCAGAGAAACTTTTTGAACACCCTGTATTACCCTATCCTTTATTGCAGGGCGTATTCTCATTTTAGGTCACTGATTAAGAAGTAAATATTATTATAAACAAATTCATTGGTTAACGAAAGCATTCTACTATCAATCAGTTTTCTTAAATTAAAGATATTATTACTTACTAATGACCAAGTGTTGCCTTCACGAATCATCAGTGGGCCACCTGAGTCGCCTTGGCAGGCGTCCTTTCCAGGAGAAGCTGCACAGATCTACAGGATCAAGACAAAGGTAAAAATTAGTATATGATTTTCCATTGAAGATGAAATTAAGGGAAGGGAGCTCTTTTCAGTAATGGAATGTCAAGTATTGTCAATACAAAGTTATCCGTTAGTATGTGATCTTCCATTGAAGAAAGAATTAGGTGAAGGCTCTTGTTAATATATTGCCAATACAAAGTTTTCCGTTAGTATGTGATTTTCCATTGAAGAAAGGATTAGGTGAAGGCTCTTGTTAATATTTTGCCAATACAATGTTATCCATTAGTTTGTGATCTTCCATTGAAGAAAGAATTAGATGAAGGCTCATGTTAATATATTGTCAATACAAAGTTATCTGCGTACTGTTCTGAGATGTAAAGATGAGATCCACAAAGCGTACTAGATTTGAAAAGAATTGTGACACTTTTACTAACTGCTCTCATTTATGTATCTGTATGTTTATTTTAATGTGTATATAATTTGTTTCAATCTTCATCCAACTCTCTCTATTATCATCTGAGGGGCAAAACTACCTTAGCACCTAAACACCTTCCTTTTTCAAGTCAACTGGTAAACCTTTTCAAGTAAACTTTCTATCAATTGACCTAAAGCTTCTGCATTTGATGGGACTCTACATGTCTATTTAATGCATCTTCATATTTTGTCAAACTAAATTTAGTTTTTGCTTTTTTATCCAATCATTTATTGCCCTTTTTTTATCCATAAGTTAAAAGTCATATTCTAAAGAAATCCTCTCATCCCACCCTCCCTCTTGAGGTCCTTCGAAATCCTTTGCAATCCCTCATACCGAAAACAAAGTCTTTCCCTTTATTAGTATTCTGGAGACAGACAGGAGAGATAATATCTTCAGGAAGTACCATGAAATTTGTACTTGAGCTTTAGATAAAAAGGACTTTAGTGTATTAGTTAGAAATAGAGAAGAATGATAGAGGAGTAGACTGGATAAATGAGGTATTCTTTGAAGCCTATTGACGCAAAGGGTCTCGGTTAGATTTCACCAGTCATCTCCATCTTGAGCTTTTTAATTCAATGATTCTCCATTCATCACTTCCTACTTGGCGCTTCATAGTCCTCAGCCCTGTAGGCCTGTGTCTTCCAATTAGGTATTTTACATTTGGCCAGCTCTGTAGGAGTCAGGTTTAATTCATTGGGCTGGTAAATTTTCATCCCTTCAATAATAATAATACTTTACAAATAGTGGTATTTGTTTCAGTTCCCGGTCGTTTAATGAGGAGACCAGGCTAGTTTTCTTATATATATAATTCTATAGGTTTATTTTCATAATTTTAACTTGAGTTTCCCATGTGGCGGATTGTTTTAAATTATCAAAAAGTAATGGAGGAAAACAATAGCTTTACGTAACTTGGCAGCATTTGGAGAGCGTGGTCTTCTAGACAAATACCACTATTTGTAAAGTATTATTATTATTAAAGGGATGAAAATTTACCAGCCCAGTAATTAAATTTGACTCCTACAGAGCTGGGCAAAAGTAGAATAATTAGAAGAATTGGAAGACACAGGCCTGCATGGCTGAGGACTATGAAGCGCAAAGTAGATGATGATGAATGGAGAAAGTACTGAAAATTAAAAAGCTGAAGATAGAGACGACTGGCGAAATCTAACCGAGGCCCTTTGCGTCAATAGGAGTAGGAGGAGATGATGATGATGATGATGATGATATATATGTACGCTGATGTTTTCAACAGAGGTTTAATGTCTTTAGAACTCACATGCGTATTTCCGACTTGGAAAGCAGATTGAGCATAAGCTTTCTTGCACTTCTTATGAGGTGTCACTTCTACTCCCACTTCTTGGAGCTTATCAGATAGTATCCCCACTGAAATTAAGGTATTATTATTATTATTATTATTATTATTAGCTCAACTATAAGCCTAATTGGAAAAGCAGGATACATGTTTTGATTGTTATTATTATTATTATTATTATTATTATTATTATTATTATTATTATTATTATTATGATAAGCTATAACTTAGTTGGAAAGGAGATAAAGAAATAAATAAACTATATATATACATATATATATATATTATATATATATAACATATATATATGTATAATATATATATATATATATATATATATATATATATATATATATATGTTTATATATATACACATATGAAAATTAATTATTAAAAACTATAATATATATTAAGATCAGCAACAACGTTAAAATAGAACCGTCATATAAAGTAAACCTACGAATAGCGACTTATGTCAATCTGTTCAACATAAAAACATTCGCTACAAATTTGAGCTTCTGAAGTTCCAACGATTCAACTGCCTTATTAGGAAGATCATATAAGGAGATAATACTTTTCGCTTTTTCAATATCTGAAAAAAATGGTTTTACATTTTTCAAGGTAGCGTTACAGGCGTCCAAAATTGCATGTTTAAAGATTTAAAGGTCGCTCATGAATGGTAGAGGCATGGAACAGTGACATTGCCCTATCGAGCAGGACAGTGCCTTAGAGACTGACCAGTGCCCAAGCCCCCCTCCACCCAAGCAAGGCCCAAGGAGGGCCATGAATGGCTGCTGATGATTCGGGCAGATAGACCTATAGGGTCCCTCAAACCCTAAACCCTTACAAATAACGAGTTTGAGCGGGACTCGAACCACAGTCTGGCGTTCACCAGTCAGGGACGTTAGCACATCGGCCCCTACAAGAATCATCTCTTTATTTATTTTTAATATTAGAAAAAAGGGAAAAAATATTGAAGGGTTTTCAGAAAAGCATAAATGTTTCTTACTGAAACTCAGAGTTCCCCAGCCAGCAGTGTGGGCCAATTTTTTTTGGAAATTGGTACCGGTAGGAAGACAAATTGGCTTGACGTTATCTGTCCAGTTCAGGTCTTCCTTCAGAACAATAATTGCAATGTCATTTTCCTGCGAATAAATTCTCTATATAAATTGATATAGATTTAAGTGAGCATTATAAAGGAACATAATTTTAATGTCAAATAAAGAAAATAAAGTTTGTAACTTGAAGTATTTTCCGATGAAAATTGTTGACAATTTTATATATTTACTGCATATGGAAAGATGTACTATATACAGACAAGCACAGACACATAAGTATAATATGAATATATCTTTTAGGATGTTTTCTGGGTATTATCTCCGGCTATTGGGCGTTGGCACTCTTAATTTACTTGTTTTGTGTATGAAAAGTAATGAGCCCAGAGCACTACCCTGAGGAACACCAGATACTACATTCCTATACTTACTTTGGTTCCCATAATAACTACTATTTGTTATATATTTCTTAAAATATTAATAATGATGCTAGGAAAAGACCCACCTACTCTAAACTGTTTGAGTTTGTTAACAAGGGCCTCAAAATTAACACGGCCAAAGACAGCACTAGAATCAAGGCCAATCATACCCGCTTCCTGACCACAATCCATAGATTTCTGTACAACGTTGGAAATTATAAGAAAGGCATCACTATGTTCCAAGACCCCTGAGAAAGTCAAACTGCAAACTAGGGAACAGATGGTTATCTTCAGCATACCGATTTAAACATTAATTTTATCAAAAGATGTTCAAGAGCTTTAAACAATATGGGATTTATAGAAATTGAGCGGATATTAGCAAGGCGAGAACTACCACAAACACAGTTACAGATACAAATGTTACTTGAACTAGCATGAAGTCAGGGCAGAAAGGGTGTAAGAGGGTGCGCCTCCTCAGAGTAGGTGTACCAGGAATACCTGTGTCCAACTGTAATATGAGAATGAATACTTTATGATAGAAATGGGATCCAACCAAACTATCATGAACAACAACTACGTTGTTTTATTTAGCAACTTGTCAAGACAGTACAAGATGTGTCGCCCATAGCCCATAATAATAAGTCTGGTAAAAGTGTCCAAACTGTTCTGTCTACTGAGTAATACGCATTATCTCTTTTCTCTTAACTATGTTACCTGAGTTCTTGAATTGTACTGAGGATGCTGAAAGTAATCACTGGCTTCTATGACTTGGGTGACAGCTTCACCGGAGGTGCTTATGTCGTGTTCTCCCGCTATGACTTCTATTTTGCTGATACTTTAAAAGAAGAAAAGACAAATGACCGCGTAAGTAATTATAGAAAAGTAATACGAATTCATATGACATAACAAAACCAACAAATGCAGCCGTGTGTAATCCTCTGCAGGACAAAGGCCTCAGACATGTCAATTCATGCCTTTGGTTTGGCCGGTTTTCATCGCCAAGCTGGCCAGTGGGGATTGGTGGTGGTGGGAGATTTTCGTCTGATCGCTCACAGCAAACCAACCTGGTATGGGTGGGCCCGACTAGTACAGTTTTGCTGATCATGGCGATACGCAAACTCTTTCATCATGTTAAGGTAGCCCCAGTCATATAAAATTAGCGTAAAAATATGATAAAATGAACATATGTCAGAATATGACTTTTATGCAAAAACGCACCTCATTTTTGCTTGGAGACATTTGTTGTGTTTTGTAAATATTGACTGAAAACACACACATCTACAAATGCGCATAAATATACAATAGTGGTTATGAATACACACACACTTAGTTATAGGCAAATATATATGCATGTATAATATGTATACATAATTACGCCCATATTTATACATATGAATATTATATATATACATATATATGTATGCAGAAGAACCACAGGGAAAATGAAAATACGAAATATACGCTTAAGTCCTGACTAGTTTCTTCGTGATACTTCTTCAGAGGACTGATTTATTGAGAGAGGTTTCTTTACATTTTATAGGGAAAGCAAACGTACGAACATACATATAGAGATTTAGAGAACAATGACACTCCCTTACCAGCTATCTAGGCTTGGGTCAGGTGAGAGATTTAGAGAACAATGACACTCCCTTACCAGCTATCTAGGCTTGGGTCAGGTGGGCGGAGACCCCAAGCTCATTAGACACCTGACCCAAGCCTAGATAGCTGGTAAGGGAGTGTCATTGTTCTCTAAATCTCTATATGTATGTTCGTACGTTTGCTTTCCCTATAAAATGTAAAGAAACCTCTCTCAATAAATCAGTCCTCTGAAGAAGTATCACGAAACTAGTCAGGACTTAAGCGTATATTTCGTATTTTCATTTTCCCTGTGGTTCTTCTGCATCTGAGCATCACGTTTTCCTGTGATTTTTACGCATATATGTGTATATATATATTTATGTATATATGTATATATAATATATATATCTTTATGTATATATGTATATGTACATACATTAAAGGACACAATTTTCCGTGTATTTATGATAAATAGAATAACCCATAATGTATGAAAAATAGAAGTTTATTTAGCTTTCGAAGGGCCCATCTCCCTTCCTCTTCAGAATACAAATTTCTGAAGAGGAAGGGAGATGGTCCCTTCGAAAGCTAAATAAACTTCTATTTTTCATACATTGTGGGTTATTTTATTTATATATGCATATATATGTATACTGTACATATATATATATATATATATATATATATATTTATGTGTATATATATATTCATATATATATATATATATATATATATATATATATATATATATATATATATATATATATATATATCTATATATATATATATATATATATATATATATATATATATATATCTATATATATATATATATATATATATATATATATATATATATATATATATATATATATATATATATAAGGCCACGCATGAAGCAGCATGTAATATATCTAAACCTAAAGTCCCACTAATATCACATCGCGTACATTCAGACACACGCACACACACACACACACACACAAAAGACCAACTTACCTATCAAATTCAATGCAATGAGCAGCCGTGACTATACGATCTTTAGCGACGATGCTTCCTCCACATTGATTTGGATCAGACCCTGAGTAGATGAGCACTCGAGCGATCCAGGGATAGGCCCCTATTTCGGCTTCGCTCCCTCCAACGATGCGAGATCCGGCTTGGCTTCTCGAGGATATTCCGCACGCTGGAAATCAGAGGTGGGGGAGAGGGGGGTGCTGGTTCTTTATTCAATAGTGTACGCGACCCGACAAAAATGATGGGTAAATATTTTGATATATACGCTTGCACGATGGACAGTATGATCTCAGCGTGACCGTAAAGATATACAGTATATATATATATATATATATATATATATATATATATATATATATATATATATATATATATATATATATATAAAACCAAATCCACGTTCTTTATTATATACAGTACTGTATGTTAGATGTGCAGTTTTTTTTTAAAATGGTGAATTCTAAATGAGAATAATTATGAATATATTTGCATGTTGGTATAAGCCTTGACATTCATTGACTTCTTATTAGAACAGTGACATCTTTGAGGGCCTTGTAAACCTATCTGTATTTAAGATACAGTTAATATCGATATATTTATCAGAATTTTTTAAAAATTTGTTCTATATGAAAATCCTAATTGTGCCATATTACTGGAGGATATGACACTGTTTGAACTGCATCAAGTTATTCTAACGATACTTTTTTAAGACTAAAATATGTATTCAAAATTTATGAATGGTCCACGACATATCACTTTACAATGCCACTATGGAATCTTTCGTGTAACTGAATAAAGATGGCTACAGGACCAGGTTATTCGTTAGTTTAGAAATTTAGAATGAATCGGTTGTAGGACAGTAAAGACCCATTATGACCGGAAAAGTGGATAAAGTCTTTATGATAGGTACTGAAAATCATCCAGGTGTGTTGTTTAAGCATTATGATATATTCAATTTTCCAAAATATTTAACATTGAAATAATGTCACTAATATCTTACAAATTTTGTATTATCATTCATGGTATCAAGTTACTCAATATGGTCTGTTTATTTATTTTTTTTTTATTTATGGCTTCTTTTTACCTGAATGGATAGACCCTTCTACTCAATGGGAATTTGGAATTAAAGAAGACAGAGGGACTGAACAATCACAGACAAATAAATCTGTTAATAAAACTTCCTACTGTTTTGATTTGTCAATTAAAGAGCAAAGTTTGTTTTTAGCAACCTTGTCTCTCTCTCTCTCTCTCTCTCTCTCTCTCTCTCTCTCTCTCTCTCTCTCTCTCTCAAGATAAATTTGATTACAAACCATTACTACACTGCGAAATTTGAGTTCCTCCTCCTCCTCCTCCTCCTCCTCCTCCTCCTCCTCCTCCTCCTCCTCCTCCTCCTCCTCCTCCTCCTCCTCCACTCTCTGAAATATAAAAAAAGAAGAGATTAGCGTTTCTCAGACATATTAATGGGTTTTCAATGATGTTATTATTCAAATGAAATAAGGACACGTATCTCATAAAGATGAAGCTAATTTATTTTCATTTCCACACATAGCCTATATGTATTTTGGGGAGTTGATGTGAGTTAAGACTTGCTGATGCCAACTGTTTTTCATGATCTTAGTAAGGATTAAAGAATCTGCCACTAAAACGCAGGTGCCAAAAACAATAAAAAAAGTGTCCTGCAGCTAAAGTTGTCAATCATTTATTCCCTTAAAGAAAAGGATATCTCAAACTAAAGAAATCAACAAATTTCAAACAATAACATCTACTACTACTACTACTACTACTACTACTACTACTACTACTACTACTACTACTACTACTACTACTACTACTGTAATTATTTAAATGACGGTTCTGCATAGTCTATGACTCGCATAATTTTACATTCTGTTTTGAATAACTAATAATTTAGTCAAATACTTTGTAAAAGAAAAGGTTGTCTCCTACTAAAGAAATCGACAAGTTTCGATTAAGTACTTCTTACTAAACAACTATAACGACGATAATAAAAACAACAACAACTACTACTACTACGATTTTTTATGACTGCTCTGCCTATCTTGTGATTCTATAGTTTTACATTCTGTTATGAATAACTAGATTTTTGATTGAGTTCCTTTTGAACCTGGTTCAACATAAAAGGTGAATTATGAGTCAATAAGTGGCTTGTTGGGTATAAAAGTGGAAAAACGTATTTTGAAATAAAGAATATCTGATTTGAAGAAAGAGGATAACAAAAGAATATAGTTTCTTAGTGATACTTACTAACTCCTTTGACCGTGCAAACAAACCTGGATTTCCCAGCCCTTTTTGGTAAACGCTCGTATAAGAAGTAAGCTGTTTCAACACTAGACTTGGGATTCGGACCCGTTTTCCCGCAAAATCTGCAAAATCAATCGTTTTTCTAATTTTCATTCATATCACAAATCACCACCACCATTATTATTATTATTATTATTATTATTATTATTATTATTATTATTATTATTATTATTATTATTATTTACCAAGGAATATAGCCCAGTGAGGAAAGGAAAACAGGAAAAATAAAATATTTTAAGAAGAATAACATTAAAATGGATATCTTCCATATAAACTATCTAAACTTTAACAAAACAAGAGGGAGAGAAATTAGATAGAGTAGTTTTAAGAGTCACTATTGAATGAAACAATGCTAAATTCACAAGTTAACCTTACAATTCTTCTTCGCTTCCATCGTAGAAATAAAGATATTCATTGCTACATTGGCGAAGGGAAAATCTGGCACATTTCACTTGCAAGCGAACAGATGTAGCAGGCTGAAAATTTAACATACATAATTGTTATTACTATATTATTTTATTATTATTATTATTATTATTATTATTATTATTATTGTTATTATTATTATCATTATAATTATTGTTATTATTATTATTATTATTATTATTATTGTTGTTGTTTTTTTTAGTTGGAGTTGTGGGTTGCATCCAGTCGAGTTATCAGCATCCAGCATTATTATTATTATTATTATTATTATTATTATTATTATTATTATTATTATTAATTATTGTTGTTATTATTATTATTATTATTATTATTTTTATTATTATTATCACCATCATCATCATTATTGTTATTATTATTATTATTATTACTATTATTATTTTTATTATTATTATTATCATTATCACGTTTAAATGAAAAAAAAAAATATTTACGTGTGTCATACAAAATAGGCATGGCTATCTTCAAATAATTGCTAAGAATAAGAGAATAGTATTTCAATGAAATAAAAAAATTCAATTTTAGTGTCTTGACAACTTACCTCGATTGCAACCTCACAGGTGGTTGCTCTTCTTGGGAGTTTGAGGGTAACTTTATCCCCTTGGCCGATTGTGTAGACGTTTCCACAAGATGCAGACGCTGCAATATTGTAAATTATTTAGAAAATTGAGTCAAAGTAAACAGTATCAAGAATAATTGAAGAGACCCTTTATGAATGTACTAAAGGATCAGAGAAAAGCTATTCAATATTTGAATTCACTGTATATTATTGCATTATTTTCAAGAACATCGATTACGAATTATATATATAAAATCTCACAATCCAGAGTCGGGTCATTTTAATGAGAACCAATACTCTAAAGTAAGGAGTAACAGCTTTTAAATAATTTTTTTGGGATATACAATGGTAATCATGAACATATGAATTTGTACTACTACTACTACTACTACTACTACAACTACAACTACTACTCTAAATACTACTCTAACTCCAATTCCTCCTCCTCCTCCTCCTCCTCCAGTCAGAAGTTGAAAATCAAATCTGAAACTTAAATTTACCTCTTGTTAATCGTCCCTTTTGGTTTCCAGAATATCCAACAGCTTTCTTCGGCTTCTTCCTCCTTCCTTTCCGTCCTTTTTTTACGTATTTCTTTCTCTTTCCATTCCGTCCTTTTTTCACGTATTTCTTTCTCTTTCCATAAACTTTCTTCCTTTTAACTTCATTTTTTTCTCCACTTTCGCTGCTATCATCATCCTCATCAGATCCATTTTCATCACTCTCCAAACTTTTCTTTGATCTACGATATTTCCTATTCATCTTATTCAATTTGTTTTTCTGTGACGTTCGTTTCTTCATTAGATGAACTAATGATTCGTCCTCTGGCGTCCTTTTCTTTCTGTTTGCAGTTTCCTTTTGATCTGTGGGTTCCCCGATAGAGTAATCATCCTTTTGTTTCAATCTTTGGGCGCAAGAGGTCTCTTCTGTTGCGTTGTTTGTTTCTTGGATCTTCTTCTTCTTCTTCTCGTGAATACATTTGATGAAGTCAATGCCCAGTGCGGGCAATCTTCCGAAGTCCTTTGAAGTAAAATAGTAAATGATTATGATGTATATATTATACTCAAATGACGTGTAAAGAGGTATACAAAATGCTTTCATAAGGAGGCGTTAGTTGATTGTAAAATCAGTGATATAACTACATTATTATTATTATTATTATTATTATTATTATTATTTTATTATTATTGTTTTATTATTATTATTATTATTATTATTATTCTTAGTTATTTTTTTGTTATTATTGTTATTATTATCATCATTATTATTATCATTATTATTATCATTATAATAATAATTATCATTATCATCATCATCATCATCATCATCATCATCATCATCCATGCTACACTCTGGCTGGAAAAGCAGAATACTACAAGCTCAAGGGCTCTTGCAGGGAAAGTATTTTAATGAGTAAGGGAAATAAGGGACTAGCAAATAAACTATATATAAATAATGAATAGAATATATGAAATATTTCAAGATCGATAAAAACGTTAAGATATATCAGTAATGATTAAACTGTAAAACGAGACTTACACTATGTCACCATGCTTAACAGAAAAGCATTTACAAAAAGTTTGAACTTCTGAAATACCACTGAATGGTAGGATGAAAAAAATCAACTCTAATCTTACATGAGAGATTATAAGATCAAATTCTGTTAGCAATGTAATTTTCATATATAAAAATAAATCCCCATATAATCATGAATGAATTAATCATAATTTTAGCTGAACCTCTACATACACAAGGAATTGTAATATAACGTAAATTATTAATTACAAACTAAAGTGCTGAAGGGATAGAATATAAGAAAGGATTCTTTAACCAAAGGTTCATTCCGGAGAATAAAGTATGAAGAAACTTCGTAAATATGCGGATTCCTACAGGAAACAAGATGACGCCATTAGTGCAATTGCCTTTAATGAAAATTGCTTAAGTGAGAAGTTGTCAAAAAAAGCATAGTGTATACAAAAACACACACATACACACATTTATATATATATATATATATATATATATATATATATATATATATATATATATATATGTATATATATATATATATATATATATATATATATATATATATATATATATATATATATACATATATATACAGGGTGTCTCAAAAAAATGTACTCACTCTTTGAATGACGAGAAAACCTTTATTTATGAACATAGAGCGAAATGAAATAGCATCGAATACATGAGACAAATGTTCAAATTGATGACTATTATAAATGTACTCAGTCTTTTTTTGTGTTGCAGATATCCTGAATTACTGAAGCTATGGCAGGAAATCAACTTAGTTTCGAAGAAAGAAAGTTTCTTCGAAATGTAACTAAGTAATTTCTATATTGACATTCCTTTTTTTACATTGATATTCACTGCACACCCTTAATCTCTACATTAGAGTTGGGTCGTATGTCCCCTTATACAATAAAACCTTGGCGTCTAAGGACATTCAGTGTTTGCGCTTAATCTTTCGTATGTATATATATGTGTGTATATAAGTGTGTAATTATATATGTAATAGGCCTAAATATATATATGCATATCATATATATGTATATATATATATATATATATATATATATATATATACAGTATATATACATAAATATACATAATTATACGTATGTATGCATTTATATATATATATATATATATATATATATATATATATATATATATATATATATATATATATATATATATATACATACATACATACATATACATAATTGTATGTATGTATGCATTTACATAAAAAATATATATAATTGTATATATGTATGCATTTATATATGTGTATATATATATATATATATATATATATATATATATATATATATAGAGAGAGAGAGAGAGAGAGAGAGAGAGAGAGAGAGAGAGAGAGAGAGAGAGAGAGAGAGAGAGAGAGAGAGAGAGAGAGAGAGAGAGAATATGCTGTAGCTTATTTCTTTAACCATCTCGACTTGAAACCTGATAACCACAACCATAACAACACTTACCTTATTGCTCCTTCTACCTATAGCTTGCCTTTCTAAATGTATGAAAGGAATACCACTGTGCGAGGACGTGTACAATGCAGGATCGTGGTTCCTCCTCCCGACTGCGCCCTCGGTCTTCCTCAGGAGGGAAACCAGAAAAATCTTGATCACAAGGAGGAGGAGATTCATGTTTTTATTCATCAGTTGATTTGGTTCCTTTTTCTTTTGAGGGATCTGTTAGAAAGTAGATTTTTTTTTAAACTTTTGCACGTTTCAGTTTTTGTCTTCAATTTTGAAGTTTATATCAATTTTGAGTTAAAGTTGTTTCTTGAAAATAGAACATAGGCTACGATAAATCAATTATTTATTTTAGAAAAGTTTTGCACGTTTCAGTTTGTGTCTTTTATGTAAATAAGAGGAACTTGTTGAAGTATATATCAATTTTGAGTTATTGCTGTCTATGGAAAATAAAACGTAGGCTTCGAGAAGTCAATTCAGTTTGCGTCTTCTATGTACGAAGTGTTTTAATTCTTTCATTTTACCTTGTTTCGAGTATTGTTCGCCTGTCTGGTCTTCAGCTGCCGATTCTCATCTTAATTTGTTGGACAGGAACTTACGGTCTATTAATTTCTTATTCCTTATCTAGATATTAATCTCTGGCACCGTCATTCTCCATCATGAGGCTCAATACTACACAGTACCCTAGAAGTTTTATTCCAGCTGTGACAAAGTTGTGGAATGATCTTCCTAATCGGGTAGTTGAATCAGTGGAACTTCAAAAGTTCAAACTTGCAGCAAAAGTTTTAATGTTGAACATGCTTACATAAGTCCTTTTAGAAGTTTAGATATCAAATATCTGTTTTAATGATTTTAAAGTTTTTAAAATATTTTATTCTAATTTTCATTACTTGTATCGTTTATTTATTTCTTTATTTCCTTTCCTCACTTGGCTATTTTTCCTTGTTGGAACCCTTGGCCTTATAGCATCTTGCTTATCCAACTAGGGTTGTAGCTTAGCTAATAATAATAATAATAATAATAATAATAATAATAATAATAATAATAATATATCAATTTTGAGTTATAGCTGTATATGAAATATAGTACATCGGATACATGAAATCAATTCATTATTTTAGAAAAAAATAGCACGTTTCAGTTCATGTCTTCTATGTAAAAAAGATAATCTTGTTGAAGTATATATCAGTTTTTGAGTTATCACTGTCTATAAAAATAGGACATGGGCTACGAGAAATGAATATATATCTCAAATACTATTATTAATAATAGTAATATTGATCAAATCAATGATTGCAGGGATCAGGGTTTAATCTTTCAAAGTAATTACCTTAGGTTGAGGTAATTTTCATGGTTTCAGGGTAATTTTAAGGTAATTTCGGGTTTACTGGCTTGGAATTTAAGGAAATTGAAAAAGTTTTAAGGTAATCTAAGGTAAAACGCAGCATTTAAGGTAATGGCCACATGCTCAAGTTTAAACCCTAGCATGGATTATACTTCACTAGAAGGTTCTGCGTCATGAATTTCGATAAATTAACGATTAAATTAATCAAAGATAAATACAATAGAGTTAATTTTTCACTTAACATCGGATGCCTTATAAGAAATTATGTAAGCATTTTTTATAGGAAAAACACAAATGATTGGAGGAAAGTCATGATTTATTTGAATCGGCAAATGAGCCATAAAAAGCATACACATCTTATCAATTACTTTCGAAATCAAGAATATTATTATTAGTATTATTATTATTGTTGTTGTTGTTGTTATTGTTATTTATTTTATTATTATTATTATTATTGTTATTGTCGTTGTTGTTTATTTTTATTACTATTATTATTTATTATTATTATATATTGTTTATCAGTTATTATTATTATTATTATTATTATGATTATTATTATTATTATTATTATTATTATTATTATTATTATTATTATTATTATCTAAAGCTACAACCCCTGTTGGAAAAGCAAGATGCTATAAGCCCAAGGGCTCCAACGGGGAAAATAGCCCAGTGAGGAAAAGAAACAAGGAAATAAACAAACTACAAAAGTAGTAAACAATTAAAATTAAATATTTTTAAGAGTAGTAACGACACTAAACAACAGGAATCCTAGCTTGGTAGGTGATATGAAATTGAAAGGAAAATTCCCAACACATGTGTTGGTTCTACATTCCTATTGAGGGTGTTCTACGATTTCAGAATATACAGACAATAGTAAATATAGATCTAAAAAGAAAAATGAGAACAGGTGTTGAGCTACACCCACTCTAATTGCGCCTTTTAGATATGACGCACACTGGTCTAAATTTTCTTATCATTTTGTTCTTTCGTATCAATAATGGGATTACTAGAGCAATAATCATCACACAGTCGTCCTCATTTTGTAAGATAGATAATAAAGTTATGCTGTATGGCATTTAGACACTCCAT
>NC_090739.1:8707239-8719739 GCF_036898095.1 Palaemon carinicauda
AGATATATTGTGAGAGAGAGAGAGAGAGAGAGAGAGAGAGAGAGAGAGAGAGAGAGAGAGAGAGAGAGAGAGAGAGAGAGAGAGAGACGTAACGTGAAACGTATAGCAGGTTGATTAGAATAAGTGAGTCAGCACTGCTGAAAGACATCACGAAATAGTATAATGTTGCCACCTGATGCTAATCTACAATACTTTCTCCTACTTTTAACTTAAGTCTAACGGCTTTCTGAGATAACAGTACATTGCGAATTCTTTTATGGTTTTTTTCTTGGCGGAGTAAAATTGAATTTTGTACAAAGGGATCCTTATGGGTAGAAAAAATGCTACCGATATCTAAAGACAGTTAGGTGTATGGATAAACAAACCATTGTGTATCGTAAATAGAATGGCTTTCATATGGTTAATAGTATATTTTGAGATTTTCTAGTCTTATTGAGCCCAGTGAGCCGGTATGCATCAGGAGAAATAAAAAAATACTATATATTTTCTTGAGTCTCCCTTCTAGATGGAAAGCTTTCCTTGAAGCCCATAGACATGGACATTTAGGTAATACTGTTGACGCCTAACTAGTATATATCTTTATCTGTTATATTTAACCAAGAATGATTTGTTGCATATAATAAAAAAGAATATTTAACGAGATTAGATGACCTATATATGCTGTATACTAACATTCATGTACATATTTTGTCAAATACATATGCATATTCTATTTTTCGTTTCGGACTACCTTATATGAAGAGTACCAGTATTTTAGCTTTAAACATAAAAGAATTTCTTTAGTTCTTCTCCCTGGAATATCTAACGTAATTTTCTTAGTGTAGGTGGAGAGGATGAGTAACAGGAATGAAGGAAGGAGATGGAAAAAGGGAAATGCTATAAAGGAATGATAGTGGGGAAGACGAAAGAGGATATGGGATAAATGAGGAGATAAGGGGTTGCAAGAAGTGTTAATAGAGGAAAAAAGATGAAAAAAAGGGGCTGTTATTGAAGAGGAGAAAGAGAAAGTTTTCGGAAACAGTCGAGTCAAAATACAGGCAGAAGACGAAAGAAATTTTCTTAGAGTTGACTTAGAAGGTAGAAAATCGTTCCGATGACTATATGAGGAGGTTCTGAAAAATTACAACAGATGCAAACGACTGACTCACGGTGTGTAAAATTGCGCTCATCTGTTATTGAATTCACATGTCTGAGGCCTTTGTCCTGCAGTGGACTAGAATCAGTTGCATTATTTGTTGTTGTTATTGAGTGGAGCTTGATGCTATTGCTTTTCATTTGAGGAACCATTTTTCTCATTCCCAAAGGAATAGTTCATCTTATCATTTAATCAGTAGGTTGAATATTCCTCCAAAAGATATACCATCTTTTTCCTTAAAGAATTTAAAAGTATAAAAAGTCACTCATGAATTGCAGAGGTAAGGTGGCGCACGACATTGCCCTAGAGACTGACAATGTATACATATGATCAGCGACTAAACCCCCTCTCCATCAAGCTAGGACCAGGGATGGCCAGGCAATGGCTGCTGATGACTCAGCAGATAGACTTATAAACCCACCCTTCATCCTTAGCCCACAAGAATGGTGAGGTTGAAGACACTGCTAAAAATATCGAACTTGAGTGGGTCTCTAATCCCCATCCAACAGATTGCTAAACAGGGACGTTTCAAATGAATTATCCAATTGTCCATATCATCCCTCAGTAACTTACAGGTATATTGCGTCATCGTATCAAAAGAAATGAAAGAAGGAAAAGTGTATATAATTATTGGTAAAGAATTTCTTCACATATCAGTTGGAAATCTTCCTGAAGACGATTTTCTAATAAGCCCATTTTATTCTTGCAACTAATGGGAAATAGTCAGCTTAAAAGGTTTACTTATATGGAGACACATATATTGTAATGGCAGGGGTAAGAGGAAGGATTCGAGTCTGTTAAATATTTATGATTGTCTATTATTTTGTTAAGTCAGGACTGTTTATAGTGTATATATGAAATATTTATTTTGATGTTACTACTGTTCTTAAAATATTCTGTTTTTTCTTGTTTCCTTTCCTCACTGGGCAATTTTCCATGTTGTAGCCTCTGCGCATAAATTATAGCATCCTGCTTTTCTAACTAGGGTTGAAGCTTAGCAATTAATTATAATAATAATATTAATAATAATAATAATAATAATAATAATAATAATAATAATAATAATAACAACAACTAGCGGAACCCATGTAAATTACACGAAATGATATTTTCAATTCTAATTATCTTAATCTAGGTTATGTAAATTGATAGAACTCGATTTTTTGTCTAATATTTAAAAAAAGAGTCAGGTGCTAAAGACAAAATTGGGAAAACTATGTAAGATGTGCTTTGGTTAAGTAATCTAAGTCTAATGTGAATTTTTAAGAGTATACCATGAAATTATTTCTGTTTTCTTTAAAGCATAAGAACGGATTAGTCGTTAAATGAAAAGGCCCGAGATTAATTTTATAATCTAGGTTATGGAACTTGATAGAACTGAATTTTTTGTCTAATGTTTAAAAAAAAAAAGTCAGGTGCTTTAGACAAAATTGGAAAAACTATACAAGATGTGCTTTGGTTAAGTAATCAAAGTCTAATGGAAATTATTTCCGTTTTCTTTAAAGCGTGACATAAAATAAATGAATAGATAACACACACATATTAATATATAGATAATAATATCTGAAGCCTTGCACACCGAGGCACACTATTCTATCTTATTTCTCTTCCTCTTGATTTTTAAAAAGTTTTTGTAGTTTATATATGAAAGATCTATTTTAATGCTGTTACCGCTCTTAAAATAGTTTATTTTAATTGTTCATTCTCTTGTAATTTATATATTTCCTTGTTTCTTTTCTTCACTGGGCTATTGTCCCCTGTTGGAGCCCTTGGGCTCATAGCATCTTGCTTTTCCAACAAGGGTTCTAGCTTAGAGAATAGTAATAATAATATGGAGGAGTCTTGCGTGATGATATAAGCTGAGAGTTTTGTTGAGGGAATGTATACTACATTTTGTCCTAATAAAAGAAAATTTGTAATTATGCAGATATTTTTGTAATAGTTGCGTTTTCTTACTGATCATATTTTATTGGTGTTTTGTTGTTTCTACAGATATCGGCTGTACTATCTTTGTATTAAAAAGAAAACATAAAGTTGAAAGAAAATTAATCATCATAAGTATTTTATGTTACTGTGATTTTCCTATTAATTATCTTAATGTGGTTTAATTCCATAAACTGCAATGACTAGAAAAAAAATAATATGTCTATACTCAACACAATTGTGGAAAATCATTCAATTATAAAAAAGAATCTTCAAATGATCCTTTTAAGAAAGCTATACTTACCAATGACTCGAAATTGGCACACAACAAACGTAAACTAAAGAAGTGACATTGACCCAATTGCCTATTTACCTACAAAACGTTGCTGTGAGTGGTTTGTACTTAATGTTTAAAACATACTTAAATCATTTACCTTCCTAGGAATAAAGACTCCTGCTCTCAGTAGCACCACATGTTGCTGCCAGGATTTATATCCAACTAAAGTCTTCTATACGTAGGAGAAGACTTTATAGATGTCAATTGATAGAATAGAATACAGTACAACACATAACAAAGGGTTGGGATAGACTGCAACACATACACTTACAGCATTGGTTACAGATGTTCCGTTCAGGTAGATCTGGCCAGGTGGGGTAGGGGATTAGCTGGGATGGGGAGGGACATGGAGGGGTGGAGGAACAAGTTGAAAAATAAGATAGATTGAGGTATGAGCAAGACATAATTTCACTATGGAATGAATGAGAGGAACGTGAAACAGAGAGAATTGATGAAAGGGAAATGGGTCGTGAAATTATTACGAGGAAGATAGATTATATATTGAAGGACAGGTGAGTAAGAGAGGAAATATGCAGGTGTTGGATAAAAATGAAGGTTAAGTACGTACGAGTACGTGTAGGTGGAGAGGATGAGTAACAGGAATGAAGGAAGGAGATGGAAAAAGGGAAATGCTATAAAGGAATGATAGTAGGGAAGACGAAAGAGGATATGGGAGAAATGAGGAGATAAGGGGATGCAAGAAGTGTTGATAGAGGAAAAAAAGATGAAAAAAATGGGCTGTGATTGAAGAGGTGAAAGAGAAAGTTTTTCGGAAACAGTCGAGTCAAAATACAGGCAGAAGACGAAAGAAAAAAATATTGCCATAAATTTCAGCTGGAGATAAGGCGGAAAAAATAATTTCGTTTCTGATTTACTTTTTTTTTATATAATTCCAAGACCTAAAGTAACTCTACTAAAGAGATAGATGCAAAGAAATCGTGATCTTAAACAAAAAGGACAGTATGTACTAAGTGTCACTAATATTAACAGCTTAAACGGCTGTATGATATATATTTGATATTATTATTAAATTTGTTTTGTAAAGTGAAAGCTGGATAAAGTAGGTCTCAAATTGTATTCACTTGTTCATAATGACCTTAACATATGTTTTCAATAAAAGACCTTCCTCAATTGAAAAGATTCCGAATAACAAAGATTTAAATTATTCATGACTGTAGAATCCAATTCTCAAATATGAAAGTTTAAAAGTCCTTCATGAGCGGCAGAGGAAAGGGACTGAACAAATGCTTACAGGCCGACCATAGATACTGCAGCTAAAGAGTTACTGGGTCCCTCAACTGGACCCCTCTCTCGTTATGGCTCATTTTTCCTTGGCCTATGCTTTACATATTCTCCTCGTTCCTCATACACAACACTACTAAGATAACAGAAAAACTCTTCTTCACTCAAGGGGTTAACTATTGCACTGTAATTATTCAGTGGCTACTTTCCACTTGATAAGGGTAGACGAGACTCTTTACCCATGACAAGCAGCTCTTCAAGGAGTACACTCCCAAATCAAAACATTGTTCTCTAATCTTGGGTAGTGCTATAGCCTCTGTCTTTGGTTAGAGTTCTCTTGCTTGAAGGTACACTAATGTACATTATTTTATCTGTTTCCTTATTTTCTTACTTTATTTGTCTGTTTTCCATGTTGCAGCCTTTGGGCTTATAGCATCCTGCTTTTCCAAGTAGGGTTGTAGCTTAGCTAGTAATAATAATAAGTTATCTGCGCCCAAGTCTGATTGGCAATCCTACAAACGTTGGAAGAGAATAAATTACAATGAATGAGCAAGGATAATGTAATAAAAAGAGTAAAACTTGTTATAGTGTATACTTTTGAAAAGAAAGCTGGAAGTTGTGAAGAGGAAAGGGAGGCGGGGTCTTACCAATAAGATGATAAATATTGATTGCGTCTAGTGTGACGGAGAGAAATAGTTCATACAATTTACGATTTTGCAGACACTTGAAAGAGTGTTTGGGAGGAAACTGTTAGAGGGAGAAGCTCGAGAGGAAGGCACAGAATTAGATGGCGAGATAAGGTGAAGGATGATATGGAGAGAAGAGGTTTGGTGGAAGAGGATGCCTTTGATAGATGGCATTGGAGAGGGCACATCAGGCAATCGACTCCTTAATGTAGAGATAACGGTGGGAAAAGAGAAGAATAAAGAATCGATAGAAGGGTCTATAATTGTTATGAAAGCACAGAGAAGAGAAAGAAAACAATACTGAACAGGTATGAGGACAATTACAAATAGAAAAATCAGATAAGAATAGATTGGGGGTGGAAATGCCATCTGAATGCAAAGGGAAAGGAATTCTTAGTGATTCATATATTTAAAACACTTAGAGCAAACGAAAATCTTGGACATTTTTTAAAGAAATGTTACTCTTTTCCTGATCTCGAAGAAGTGTCAAGTGTGAGAATTGCTGCCATTTAACCTCAAGTGCTTTCGTCAATTATTAGTTTTGAACATTAAACCTTAAGTATATATATATATATATATATATATATATATATATATATATATATATATATATATATATATATACATATATATATGTATATATATATGTATATATATATATATATATATATATATATATATATATATATATATATATATATGTATATATATAAACACATTTTTTTTATCCATTTATTCATGAATGCAGTAATTACCAGTTAAATATTCTCTTTCTCTTCAACCCATTCTGCATAACTTTAGTTTTGCGTATTTCCTTTTTAGTAGATATCACACTTCTTATTTCATACATATGGAATGTCATCTAGCTTACATCTCTATGACCTTCTGCGTTGCCTACAGCATCATTTTATAAAACCAATAAAAAAAAAGAAGTCAAAGGCATGTGAACGATGCTCAGAGATCGTTCCTAAAGCTGGAAATACCATTATAAAGTGTAAGAATTTCAATCATGTTTAAGAACCGGTGACATTTGTATTGGTAAACGTCCCATGAACGTTACCGTTCTATGAGAACTTGCTTGTTGAATGTAATCCATCTGATGAACATTTATTTTTTTTTAGATAGTAAAGTCCTTTCTAATATCCATTTTATTCAAATTAACTATGAATATAAGAGAGATTTTTTTCAGATACCCCTCTCTCTCTCTAGAGAGAGAGAGGGCGTCTAGTGTGACGGTGAGAAATAGTTCCTGCAATTTACGATTTTGCAGACACTTGAAAGAGTGTTTGGGAGGAAACTTTAAGAGGGAGAAGCTCGAGAGGGATGCACAGAATTAGATGGCGAGATAAGGTGAAGGATGATATGGAGAGAAGAGGTTTGGCGGAAGAGGATGCCTTTGATAGAAGGCTTTGGAGAGGGCACATCAGGCAACCGACTCCTTAATGTAGAGATAACGGTGGGAAAGAAGAAGAATAAAGAATAAATAGAAGGGCCTATAATTGTTATGAAAGCACAGAGAAGAGAAAGAAAACAATACTGAACAGGTATAAGGACAATTACAAATAGAAAAATCAGATAAGAATAGATTGGGGGTGGAAATGTAAAGAGTGATTGTGCTATGCGATCTGAATGCAAAGGGAAAGGGATTCTTAGTGATTCATATATTTAAAACACTTAGAGCAAACGAAAATCTTGGACATTTTTTAAAGAAATGTTACTCTTTTCCTGATCTCGAAGAAGTGTCAAGTGTAAGTAATGCTGCCATTTAATCTCGAGTGCTTTCGTCAATTATTTGTTTTGAACATTAAACCTTTTAATATATATATATATATATATATATATATATATATATATATATATATATATATATATATATGTATGTATGTATGTATATATCAACGCATTTTCTTTATGCATTAATTCATGAATACAGTAAGTACCAGTTGAATATTCTCTTTCTCTTCAAACCATTCTGCATAACTTTAGTTTTCGTATTTCCTTTTTAGTAGATATCACACTTCTTATTTCATACCTATGGAATGTCATCTAGCTTACATCTCTCCATGACCTTCTGCGTTGCCTACAGCATCATTTTATAAAACCAGTAAAAGCAGTAGAGAGGAAAACAAAGAGGTGAAAGGCATGTGAACGATGCTCAGAGATCGTTCCTAAAGCTGGAAATGCCATTATAAAGTGTAAGAATTTCAATCATGTCGTTTAAGAACCGGTGACATTTGTAGTGGAAAACATCCTAAGAATTTTACCATCTGATGAACTTTTGATTTTTTAGATAAAATGTCGTTTCTAATATCTATTTTATTCAAACTAATTATGAATATAAGAGGGAGATTTTTTCATATACCTCATTTCTCTCTCTCTCTCTCTCTCTCTCTCTCTCTCTCTCTCTCTCTCTCTCTCTCTCTCTCTCTCTCTCTCTCTCTCTTCTCATCGAAACACCAAAATATACCAAAACGATTAGAAATAAAGATCCTTCTTGAAAATGATTTTCTATTTTATAATAAATTCACTAAAAAGATAATGATTGTATCCGTTAATCATGCAAAGACAATTTAAATGTTAACGCATATAGCAAGGGAGAAACGAATGCATTTTAGTTGACTACTAGAATGCATGTTATTTGGGTTATATAACCCAGCGCTGGGACCTGTGAGGCCATTCAGCGTCTGTTAGTGTAGAGGAATGATACCATTCCAAGTGCCAAACGATTATGCCTTTGACAGGAACTGGGTTCCACCTCCTCTCCTTGCCAAGAGTCTTGGGCAGGACGTGTTGTACTATGCTAGAGGCATTTTTAGATTTATACGAGAAGCAGGTCTTCTGAAAGCTATTTAACCTTTATAAGAACATCGTTTTTATGGTTTTGAATTGAATTTATTTTATTCTTTATTTATGATATAAGTTATGGGCGTCAATGACCTTCAATGTCAGGATACCAGAAATCTCAAAATCAATCAATCAATCCTATTTTTTTCTTCCACGCTACATCTCTTTCCTATTTTCCAATTGTATTCCCATTGTTCTGGGCGAAGAGGACTATACGTGTGTCCATTCTACAAAGTTGCCTTTCATTTTCTATCTCGATTATTGAACGAGGGCGTATTCCTGATAAAGACAGCCTGGAAAATTTACCTTGAAATCTGTGAAAATTTATTTTAGATTTCTGTATCTCTTACCAGTTTACAATAGTCATTAAAATTCTTGAGATCGCTTCATAACTTTCTCAACAAGTGACATTAGAAGGTTTCTTTTTCTCTCTCTTTTGAAAGCTGCCTGAAATATGGGAACGTCTTGTTTAAAACCAGTGATTCAGTAAAGGTCGATTCGTTTCTTGTTTTCCTGCTTATTCTGTGTCAGTTGCATGTCAAGCACTCAGAAAGAAATGATTCCTAACAGACTAATTTCAATGTATAGAAAGTATATGTATATGTTTTCAAATGAGTCATATATTATACTCCTCCTAATATCTGGACTCTCTTTGTACCTTGGGTTTAATCCCGAGGTATAGAGAGAATCCACATATTAGGGGGATTATATTATATGGCTTATTTGAATATGAAAAACACGTCTAAATGTTAAGAATTTATTTATCTATGTATCTATCTATGTATTTATCTATCTATCTATCTATCTATATATATATATATATATATATATATATATATATATATATATTAATATATATATATATATATATATATATATATATATATATATATATATATATATATATATATATATATATATATGAATATACCGTATATCACTAACACTCGTGATTTCAATCAATGTAAATATCAACCACAATGGCATTAAATACCGAATTCTACCTTGGGAATATATATCCACTAGAATTCATTTATGATAATAGCTTTTGACAGGGCAGAAATTCAAACTCTTGCCACTCAGCCGAAACCATGCCTGCGAGGACTCTACCAGCTGAGCTATTAAGAGAGATAGCTGAGTTGGTAGAGTCCTCACAGGCATGGTTTCGGCTGAGTGGCACGAGTTCGAATCCCTGCCCAGTTAGAAGCTATAACCATAAATGAATTCCAGTGGATATATATTCCAAATGGAAAATTCAGTATTAAATGCCATTTCGGGTGATACACACACACACACACACACACACACACACACACACACACACATATATATATATATATATATATATATATATATATATATATATATATTAGTTAGTCTGGGAGCTGGGTGAAGTTTAATTAACATGGAAGGTACAAAAGGTTTAAGGTGCTTGGGGTGTAGTACTACCCAGACTTTAACAGAACATCCATTCTTACGTTTCGGGCGTGGTGGATGTGATAGAGGTTTCCACCCAAAAACCCTCTAAAATTGGATTTAATTACCTTGAAAGGTACAAGTTTCATTTCTGTGCCAATTGTTGCGAAGGTTGTTTTGATAGGCCTGTGTTTATTACCTTCTCTTGTAGGTTATATTTTGATAGGCGTGTATTTGTTCATTTATATTTGTTTGTGATTCGCAAAATTCAAAAACTATTTGACCGAATTCATGAAATTTGGTTTGATGATTGGCCATGATCCAAGAACAATTTGATAAGATTTTGGAAGTGATTGGGTTAAAAGTCAAGGTAATGAAAAAGTCAAAGACGTCTTTTTGCTATGTCGTGGTGAATTTTATTTGATTTTCATGAAACTATTGACAAAATTTCCATAATTTAATTTCCTGTCTTGTGATTTGGATGAAAGGTCAAGGTCGAAAACGTCTTTTTGCTACATTGTGGTTGAATCTCATGAAATTTGGTGGGATTATTGGCCATGATGCAAGAACAATTTAATTAAACTTTGGGAGTGATTGGGTTAAAGGTCAAGGTCACGAAAAGATAAAAAATGTCTTTTTGCTTTTTAGTGGTCAATTTGTGTCCTATTTGCATGAAAATATTACCAAAATGTGCATAATTCAATTACTTATCTTTTGATATATAACATGATCAAGTTTAAGATCACGAAAAGGTAAAAAAATTATTTTTTCTATATCTTGGTAAATTTTTATCCGATTTCCATGAAACTAGTGCCAAAATGTGCATAATTCATTTGCCTATCTTATGATAAACAACTTGATATAGACAAAGGTATGCTGTCTCCCGAGTACCCGTTCTAGTTTATTTATGTTTGTATGTTTGTTTGTTTGTGATTCGCATAACTAAAAAACTATATTTCGAGTGATTGGGTCAAGGTAACGAAATGTCAAAAGTGTCTTTTTGCTATATCAAGGTCAATTTTTATCGGATTTAGCCTATGTGGAACTAGGGCCAAAATGTGCATAATTCAATTTCCTATCTTGAGATTTCGGAGGGATTGTGTCAAAGGTCAAGGTAAAAGTCTTTTTTGCTATATCGTGGCCAATTTTTATTCAATTTTCATGAAACTCTAGCCAAAATGTGCATTAAAATATAACACTGGAGTCAGGGAGGAGTTATACGGGCTGCTCAAATAACACGAGCTCCTGCGGCATAAGACCAACTATACTCAATTTTTTTTTAATGAGACGTATTTGCACTGAATCGCAGCGGTGCCCTTTTAGCTTGGAAAAGTTTCCTGCTCTCTGATTGGTTAGAATTATCTTGTCCAACCAATTACCGAGCAGGAAACTTTTATGAGCTAAAAGGGCATCTCTGCGAGTCGGTGCAAACCTGCCTCACTAAAAAGAATTGACTATAGACCTGTCTACCGTCCTCTCAGAGGAGATCCATAATTGCTCTTATTATTCTTTGCTGTTGTGGCTAGTCGAACCATTTCCAAACATAAAGAGTCGAGATTAAAAACGTAATTGGAACGAAAGGTCCAAAGTGTCGTCCACATCAAGGCAATATTTATCTTTGAAACAAAGAAGGCAATACACTTCCTTCTTGAAAGGTAGAAAATTTGAATTTGGCTATATTTCCATAAGAGTAAATCTGCACACGAATGGATTTAGAAAATATGCATTTGATTTTTTCTGCACATCATAATACAAAGGGTATGCAAGTGATTTATTATAGAGCTTTGTAAATAAATTTGGAGGCTGTCTCGCGTACCTTCTGAAATGAATAAATAAAGCAATTCTAGACCATTTAGAGATATATTTTCTTGTGTCCTTTCCTCACTGTGCAATTATTCCCTGTTGGAGCCCTTGGGCTTATAGCATCCTGCTTTTCCAACTAGGGTTATAGCTTAGTTTGTAATAATAATAATAGTATTGGGCGTGGCATAACAATCTATGCTGAGCAATAAATTCCATATGAAGTATTACCAGCAAGATTAGCTACATCGTTTGTCAACCTTTACACAACCTTACATTGATACTTATATCCTGTTATTTATTATCTATATCAAAACCGAAGGGCTAACGCAGAAAAATAGCATTCCGTACCTTATTGTTTATCAACTACATGAGATGGATTGAAAATTTACTTTTTAAGTAAATCCACAAACATGTAAATGGCTGTAAATGGAGTAGAAAGGATAATTTAAGATATTTCCTCCATCTTTATTGCTCATTTCATAGGTGTTATTGATAGTATAGATAACAGCAAGTCTGTAAACTATTACTTGATCTAAAGAACTAATTATATTACAACAGATGTTGCAACCTGCAATAGGTGTTCTTGTTTTCCAAGAATTGTCGTTGGTCGCTTATTCTGCTGTTTACTAGGAAGTATTTTGTAGACTAGAAGTGGGATGTTGATAATTATTACTTTTGAAATTTTGAGCATGGTTTGGTTTTAGGTTATGGCCTAAGTTTTGCATCTTTATTCTAAAGAAATTAGAACAAGACTTTAGCCATAGATGATGAATCATGTAGTTAGTTAACCTTCTAAAAACACATGTTACATGAGGTTTTCCAAATGATTGTAATCAGAATAATATAAACAAACCTGTTAGATGATATATGATTCATTAGTTATTGTTTCTTATTAGGTAACATGAAACTCAGGTGCGTAAGATAGCACTCTCTCTCTCTCTCTCTCTCTCTCTCTCTCTCTCTCTCTCTCTCTCTCTCTCTCTCTCTCTCTCTCTTATTCAAGTGGTCAAATATAGTTATAGAAAATGACGTTTCGAGCTTTGATCAATACTTGTACATTACAATTATGAAACACCGGTGTAGTGAACACCTGTCCATATACACATTATTTCTC
>NC_090739.1:8724739-8734739 GCF_036898095.1 Palaemon carinicauda
TATATTCACAGGGTATGGGTGCCAGCAAAACCCTGTATATTCACGTGGTATAGGTGCCAGAAAGACCCTGTATATTTGCGTGGTATAGGTTTCAGCAAAACCCTGTATAATTATGTGGTATAGGTGTCAGGAAAACCCTGTATATTCACGTGATATAGGTGTCAACAAAACCCTGTATATTCATATGGTATAGGTGTCAGCAATCATGTATATTCACGTTGTATAGGTGTTAGCAAAACCTTGTATATTCACGTGGTATAGATGTCAGGAAGACCATGTTATTTACGTTGTATATGGGTCAGCAAAAACCTGTATATTCACATGGTATAGATGTCAGCAACCATATATATTCATGTTGTATAAGTGTCAGCAAAACCCTTGTATATTCACGTGGTATAGGTGACAGCAACCATGTATATTCACGTTGGATAGGTATCGGCAAAACCATGTATATTCACGTTGTATAGGTGTCAGCAACCTGTATATTCATGTGGCATATGTGTTAGCAAAACCCTGTCTATTCACGTGGTATAGGTGCCAGCAAAGCCCTGTATATTCACGTGGTATAGGTGTCAGCAACCTGTATATTCCCTTGCTATGGGTGCCAACAAAACCCGGTATATTCACGTGATATAGGTGCCAGCAAAACCCTTTATATTCATGTGGTATAGACGCCAGTAAAACCGGTATACTCGTGTAGTATAGGTGTTAGGAAGCCCCTGTATATTCACGTGGTATAGGTGTCAGCAAAATCCTGTATTTTCACATGGTGTAGGTGTCAGCAACCCAGTACATTCACGTCGTTTAAGCGTAGGCAAAACCCTATATATTCACGTGTATAGGTGTCAGCAAAACCCTGTATATTCACGTGAACCTAACCTAACTTCACTGGATATAGGTGTCAGTAACCTGTATATTCTCGCGATATAGGTGCCAGCAAATCCCTACATATGTATTCCTGTGGTATAGGTGTCATTACAACCCTATATATTTACGTGGCATAGGTGTCAGCTAAACCCTTCATATTCACGTGGTTTTGAGTGGTCATAAGGTCGCCTTTCCTGCTATTTTCCACGATTTTTATTTCTCATAATTTTGACGCGTGACTGTATCTGAAATAATAATAATAATAATAATAATAATAATAATATTAATAATAATAATTTCAACAATTTTCTCTAAGGAGAAAAAGTAATATCCGAGGGACAGAAGACAGCCAATCAGCGTTCAGTCTCACGGAGCACCAGGTTACCAGCCAATGAGCGGCCGGCCAGAGTTTAGTCTTCCCGCGATATCAATACAAACCCTTTGGATTTTTGCGTTCCGTCTTTTTTGTGTTATTTTTCGGTGTTTTTGAAATGCAAAATGGCTGACGATGAGCCACAATGTGTGCCAGAGCTTGTTCTACCTTCAGGCCCTCGGAAAAGGCTCGGGATTTTCGAAAGTGGAAGAAATATGTAGATAAAATCAAGCGTAAGTCTGGGAAAAGTTATACTCCTCTGCTTAAACCTCCGAAGTCGAACGTTAGAACGCCCTTGTGATTGCTCCTCAAAGTGTGTTGATGTCGTTGGCCTTTATAATATCCCCCTGACCTTCAGTAATTACTGGAAAAGTGGAATTTGGGATATCCAAACAAACATCGTATATCCAGAGTTCAGAAATACACCATCGTTCTGAACTGCAAACATTCACGGTATCACATACCTGGTGATGTAAGTGATGAAGACAAGAATGTTTGTACGTGGGTTCTTTGATTACCACTAAAGGTTAAAGATAAAATATAAATATATGAAAAAAAGAGAAAATGGAAAGAAAAGAACAAATAGTTTTATAAGTATTTCAGAAAAAAAAATCAGTATTCATTTTGAGTGCCTAGGCCTAAGCCATAGTATCACAGTAATAGTAAGTAATTATGTTGGAATCAAGAGACGCTGTCAGTATTGTTATTTTTTCTTTAGAATCATTAGTTTTTAGTATTTCGTTAGTGTTATTATACAAGGGTTCAGGGTAAAGCCACTTCACTGCCCGTTACCTCACGAAACCTCACTAACTACTTCACCTCTACCAACTACCTGTACAGTAGGCCTACACCTTGGACGAATAATAGCTCGACACACCTCCGTCAATGTGAGTACTACTGTAGCCTAATGTTAATATTAATAACTTTATTATTGCTGTATTATTATAATTGGATGTTTTTTTTTTATTGTAGCAATAATATCTGGTCTTTCCCATAATACCAACACACCTAGCCTTGATTAATGTGTGTGTGTATATATATATATATATATATATATATATATATATATATATATATATATATATATGCGTATTATCATTACCATCATTATTCAGAGCAAAGCCAGGCCACAACCCAACTGGAATGGTTTAAGTAATAAGCATTCCAATTGGGTTGCACTCTGGCGTATATATATATATATATATATATATATATATATATATATATATATATATATATATATATATTTATATACATATATATATATATATATATACTGTATATATATACTATACTGCTGGTATTAAAACATTATTGACAAAGAGATACAAATTACGAGTTTATAAGCGTTTGACAGTAACTTGCATCCCGTTAGGGGGGGGGGGGGGGAGGCAGTGGGAGGGAGGTCCCTTACTCCTTATAACTATAGTAATGCTGGGGGGGGGGGGGGACTGATGCAACGGGTGCCAGCTGGTATTTTCAAAGCCGTTTTCTCTTGTTATATTCGCGTTGCAGGAGAGCCACTATAAACTATGTAATTGTCAAATATAGGATTATTATAATAAATTATTATTTATTAGGGAATTACATTACATATGATATTTCTTCCATTAAAGATTCTTTTTTGTATTATGTTATAGATACGTATTTTTTAAAAATCTGATATGAATTATATTTTATTAATGATATAGATTCCTTAAAGATCTCGTATATATTTTTCCTGCAATAAACGTGTCTAATTGAAACAGAAAATCATAAAGTTTTTATAGTTTATATAGGAAATATTTATTTTAATCTTACTTTTCTTGAAATATTCAATTTTTCCTTTTTTCCTTTCCTCACTGAGTTATTTTCTCTGTTGGAACCCCTGGGCTTATAGCATCCCGCTTTTCCAGCTAGAGTTGTAGCTAAACAAGTAATAATAATAATAATAATAATAATAATAATAATAATAATAGAATTTACTTGTCGATAATTAGTTATGAATTGGCATTTTTTTCAGACTGTTATGCTTTTCTCAAAGAAGCATCACCCACAAAGAGTGCTTGCTTTAGCGAATGGAAATTTCGAAATGAATAACATGAATTGTTGATCTCAAATTTTTAAAATTTTAGAAATTTCAAAAAGTAAATCAGCGCGAAATGTTGATTTTAAGGTGTTCCCTTTTTAGATGTTTGGAAACTTTTTCGAAAATAAAAAGGCATAAATTGTTGCTCTATTATATTTTGAAAATTTCAATACGTAAAAAAGCATAAATTGTTGATTTTAAATTGATCCTTTTTTAAAATTCTGGAAATTTCGAAAAGTAATAAAGAGTATGAATTGTTGATTTTAAAGTGTTCCATTTTTAAGTTTCGGAAATTTTGAAAAGTAAACAAGCATGAACTGTTGATTTTAAAGTGTCTTTTTTTTTAATTTTGGAAATTTCGAAAAGTAAACCAGCATGGATTGTGATTTTTAAAGTTTTTTTTTTCTTGAAAAGTAAACAAGCACGAAATGTTGATTTTAGTGTCTTTATTTTTATTCTGGAAATTTCGAAAAGTAAATGAGCAGGATTTTTTTTTTTATTTTAAAGTGTTCCTTTTTTAAATCTTGGAAATCTTGAAAAGTAAACAAGCATGAATTGTTGATGTTAAAGTTTTTTTTTTTTTTTTTTTTTTTTAGATTTTGATAATTTCGAAAAGTAAAAAAAAAAGTATGGATTATTGATTTTAAACTGCCCTTTTTTAAATTTGGAAATTAACAAAAGTAAACGAGCAGGATTTTTTATTTTTTTTTATTTTAAAGTGTTCCTTTTTTAAGTTTGGAAATCTTGAAAAGTAAATAAGCATAACTTGTTGATTTTAAAGAAAGTTTCTCTTTAAGAATTACTCAAGAATTAAAAACCTTATGACATGATATCAGTTGAGTAGATTAGATAAAAACCACCGCTAAAGGATAGATACTTTTATGATTTAACACAGAAGCTGAATAAGGAAAATAACAAGGACCTGATCATAAACGAATTTTATTCCTGACAATGTAACCTAGAGTCCACATTTAACATAGATTATACATGGCAGCCTACCAAACGTTCAAACCAGTATCATTGAAGTAAAGGAAATCATAAATATGTTTTAAACTCAAATTCAAGAAATCTGTGAAATTCACACGCAATAGATATTCCTCTTCATTTGCAAAACTAATTGAGAATTTGTGTAAATATAGCTGCACAAAAATGCTATTTTAGATATTCTCCATTCAATTATGTTTTTTATCTAAAGATATTTGACATTCATTATTCATTACATCTCGTGTAGTTTATTTATTTCCGTATTTCTTTTCCTCACTGGGCTAGTTTCCCTGTTGGAGCCATTGGACTGATAGAATCTTGCTTTTCCAACTAGGGTTTAAGCATAGTTAGTAATGATAATAATAAATCTAATGTGTAAACCACTTTCATCGCATCATTCATTAAACCTGAAATTCTTCAAGAAGAGATAGACTCAAATAAACACCTGCATTCTATAAAAAACAACTGAGGTATTAACCTAGCTGGGCCCCACAAGGCACTAGAAGAGTTGGAAGACCCAGGCCTACATGGCTGAGGACTATGAAGCGCGAAGTAGGAGATGATGAATGGAGAAGTATTGAATTAAAAACTCAAGATAGAGACACTGGCGAAATCTAACCGAGGCCCTTTGCGTAATTAGGCGTAGGAGGAGATGATGATGATGATTGACCTAGTATTACTGAGGTATTGACCTTGATTACCGACAAGTACTTGGTGAGACAACGTCTAGGATCCAATTCTTGTAAGACGAGACTTCAGTGTAAACGCCTGGGTAGGAAGGGTCGGCGCAACCATTGCCAAAACTCACAATTCCAATCTGTTGGGATGGGTCGATAGTTAATTGCACTATAAATAACATTTTCTGCATAATTAACAAGCAAACCATATAAAGATGTTAGATGGATCCGAAGTGTGAAGTGGAAACGTTTTGTACAGGGTGTTCAGAAAGTCTCTCCGCAGTGAGTATTCGAGACCCATCTCATGAGTCGGCTATAGTTCAAAATACTGCAGAGAGACTTTTTGGACACCCTGTATTACCCTATTCTTTATTGCAATGATGAGAGAATTAACAAGCAAACTAGAAAAACGTTAGATGGATCTGAAGTGGCAACATTTTATACAGGGTGTTCAGAGAGTTTCCGCAGTGTGTAATCGAGACCTATTACTCCCTCAGCGTTGTGATCTCACGCGTAAGTCGGTTATTGTTCAAAATACTGCCAAGAGACTTTTTGAACACCCTGAATACTTTGAAATAAACGATTTTCCGTGTATTTATGATAGATAAAATAACTCACTGTGTATGAAAAATGAAATATATTTAGCTTTCGAAGGGACCATCTCCCTTCCTCTTCAACGAAGAGAGATGGTCCCTTCGAAAGCGAAATAAATTTCATTTTTCTTACATTGTGAGTTATTTTATTTGAACACCCAGTATTACCTGATCATTTATTGCAGGGCATATTCTCATTTTATGTCACTAATTACAAAGTAGATATTCTTATAAACAAATTCATGGGTTAATGAACGCATTCTATTATCAATCGGTTTTCTTCATTTAAAGATATTATTACTTACCAATGACCAAGTGTTGCCTTCACGAATCATTAGTGGGCCACCTGAGTCGCCTTGACAGGAGTCCTTTTTAGGAGAAGCTGCACAGATCTACAGGATCCAGAAAAAAGTAAAAAATAGCATATGATCTTCCATTGAGGATGAAATTAAGGGAAAGGAACTCTTTTGAGTAATGGAATGTCAAGTATTGTCAATACAAAGTGATCTTCCATTGAAGAAAGAATTAGATGAAGGCTCTTGTTAATATATTGCCAATACAAAGTTATCTGCGTACTGTTCTGAGATGTAAAGATGAGACCCAAAAAGCTTACTTGATTTGAAAAGAAATGTGATGCTTTTCCTAACTTCTCTTATTTATGTATATGTATCTGATAAGAGCAGGTTTATTTGAATTTGTATGTATATTTTATTGAGAGAGAGAGAGAGAGAGAGAGAGAGAGAGAGAGAGAGAGAGAGAGAGAGAGAGAGAGAGAGAGAGAGAGAGAGAGAGAGAGAGAGAGAGAGAGTAATTCTTTCTATTATTTTATTAATCTTCATCCAACTCTTTCGACAACATCTAATTAATGTGGGGTGGGGGAACTATCTTAGCCCTGACCACCTTCCATTTTCAAGTCAACTGGTAAACATTTTTCAAGTAAAATTTCTATCAATTGACCAAAAGGTACTGCGATTGCTGGGACTGTACATATCTGCCTACTGTATCTTTATATTTAGTCAAACTGTAAATTTTTTTTCTCTTGCCTTTTTTATCCAATTATTTATTATCCTTTTTTATCCATAAGTTAAAAGTTGTGTTCTAAAGAAATCCTCTCATCTCACCCTCCCTTTTGACAGCCATGTTGAACTTTGTCAATTTTGCCTACTACCCAGAACATATCTCGAGGCCTGCTTTGAGATCCTTCGGAATCCTTTGCAATCCTTTGCAATCCCTCATACCGAAAACAAAGTCTTTCCCTTTATCAGTATTCTGGGGACAAACAGGAGAGATAATATCTTCAGAAAGTACCATGAAATTTGTAATTGAGCTTTAGATAAAAAGTGTATTTGTTTGAAATAGAGAAGGACGATAGAGGATTAGACAGGATAAATGAGGATATTTTTTGAAGCCTATTGATGCAAAGGGTCTCGGTTAGATTTCACCAGTCGTCTCTATCTTGAGCTTTTAATTCAATACTTCTCCATTCATCATTTCCTACTTCACGCTTTATAGTCCTTAGCCATGTAGGCACACAGTTATTCTACTTATGGCCAGCTCTGTAGGAGTCAAGTTTAATTCATTGGGCTGGTAAATTTTCATCCCTTTAATAATAATAATCCTTTACAAATAATGGTATTTGTTTACAAGACCACGTTCTTCAAAGGCTACCAGGTTATGTAAAGCTATTTTTTTTCCTCTATTCCTTTTTCATAATTTAAAACAATTCCCCACTTGGGAAATAAGTTAAGATTATAAAAAAAACTATAGAATTATACAAAGAAAAAAAATCTAGCCTGGTTTACTCTCTAAACGACCGGAAACCGACATTGTCAACATATTCAACCAAACAGAAGTTCGTGATCCCAGCGTACGTTTGACATATATTCAAAATATATACAGTACTAAATTAAAAATGGAGTAATTACTCAAAAGTGTCCATAAAATATACAGCTTACAAATAGTGACACTTTTAAGTAGTTATTCCAATTTTAATTTAGTATATATTTTGAATATATATCAAATGTACGCTGGCATCACGAACTTGTGTCTGGTTGACTATGTTGACGATGTCAGTTCCCGGTCGTTTAGTGAGGAAACCAGGCTAGTTTTTTTTTTTTCTTTATAATTCTATAAGTTTTTTTTTTATAATTTTAACTTGTTTCCCATGTGGCAGATTGTTTTAAATTATCAAAAATTAATAGAGGAAAACAATAGCTTTACATAACTTGGCAGCATTTGGAGAGCGTGGTCTTGTAAACAAATACCACTATTTGTAAAGGATTATTATTATTAAAGGGATGAAAATTTATCAGCCCAGTGAATTAAAATTGACTCCTACAGAGCTGGCCAAAAGTAAAATAACTAGAAGAATTGGAAGACACAAGCCTACATGGCTGAGGACTATGAAGCGCGAAGTAGGAGATGATGAATGGAGAAGTACTGAATTAAAAAGCTGAAGATAGAGACGACTGGCGAAATCTAACCGAGGCCCTTTGCGTCAATAGGCATAGGAGGACATGATGATGGTGATGATGATGAAATATGTACGCTGAGGTTTTCAACAGAGGTTTAATGTTTTTAGAACTCACATTCGTATTTTCGACCGGGAAAACAAATTGAGCATAAGCTTTCTTGCACTTCTTATGAGGTGTCACTTTTACTCCCACTTCTAGGAGCTTATCAGAGAACTTCCCCCCTGAAATTAAGGTAATTATTATTATTATTATTATTATTATTATTATTATTATTATTATTATTAGCTCAACTATAAGCCTAATTGGAAAAGCAGGATGCATATTTTTATTATTATTATTATTATTATTATTATTATTATTATTATGATAAGCTACAACCTAGTTGGAAATGTAGGATGCTACTAGGCCAAGGGCTCCAATAGGGAAATTAACCCAGTGAGGAAAGGAGATAAAGAAATAAATAAACTATATATGAAAATTAATTAATAAAAACTTTAATATAGGCCTATCTTAAGATCAGTAACAATGGTAAAATAGACTTGTCATATAAAGTATAACCTACGAATAGAGACTTATGTCAATCTGTTCAACATAAAATAAAAACATCGCTTCAAATATGAGTTTCTGAAATTCCAACAATTAAACTGCCTTATTAGGCAGATCATATAAAGAGATAATACTTTTTACTTTTCAATATATAAAAAAATGGTTTTTCATTTTTCAAGGTAGTGTTACAGACGTCCAAAATTGCATGTTCAAAGGTCCCTCGTGAATGGCAGAGGCACGGGACAGTGACATTGCCCTATCGAGCAGGACAATGCCCTAGAGACTGACCATATATACATCTGATCAGCGCCCAAGCCCCCTAAGCCCCCTCCCCGCCCAAGTAAGGACCAAGGCTGATCGGGCAATGGATGATTACTCAGTAGATAGACCTATAGGCTCCCCAAACTCACAAGGATGGTAAGGTTGCAGCGACCAAAGAAACTAACGAGTTTGAGCGGGACTCGAACCACAGTCAGGCGTTCATCAGTCGGGACGTTACCACATCGGCCGCTACAAGAATCATCTTTTTTTTCTAATATTAGAACAAACGGAAAAAAAGTATTGAAGGGTTTTCAGGAGAACAATGTTTCTTACCATCACTCATTTTTCCCCAGCCAGCAACGTGGGCCAATTTTTTTTGGAAATTGGTACCGGTAGGAAGACAAATTGGCTTAACGTTATCTGTCCATTTCAGGTCTTCCTTCAGAACAATAATTGCAATGTCATTTGCCTGCGAATAAATTCTCTATATAAATTGATATAGATTTAAGTGAGCATTATAAAGGAACAGAATTTTAATGTCAAATAAAGAAAATAAAGTTAGTAACTTGAAGTATTTTCCGATGAAAATTGTTGACAATTTCATATATTACCTGCATATGGAAGGATGTACTGTATACAGACAAGCTCCGACACAAGTATAATATAATTACATCTTTTAGGATTTTTTTCTGGGTATTATCTCCGGCTATTGGGCTTTGTCACTTTTAATTTACTTGTTTTTGTGTATGAAAAGTAATGAGCCCAGAGCACTACCCTGAGGAACACCAGATACTACATTCTTATACTTAGTATGGTGCCCATCAACAACTACTATTTGCAATATATTTCTTAAAATATTAATAATGATGATAAGAAAAGACCCACCTACTCCAAACTGTTTGAGTTTGTAAACAAGGGCCTCAAGATTAACACTGTCAAAGGCAGCACTAGAATCAAGGCCAATCATACCCGCTCCCTGACCACAATCAATGAATTTCAACATTAGGAATTATAAGAAGGGCATCACTATGTTCCAAGACCCCTGAGAAAGCCTAACTGCAAACTAGGGGACATATGATTACCTTCAGCATACCGATTTAAACATTAATTTTATCATAAGATGTTCAAGAGCTTTAAAAAATATGGGATTTATTGAA
>NC_090739.1:8742239-8754739 GCF_036898095.1 Palaemon carinicauda
AATAATCATCGATTCTTTAACCAAAAGCTCATTACGGACAATACATCATGAAGAAACTTCGTAAATACACGGATTCCTACTGGATACAAGTTGACGTCACTAGGGCAGTTGCATTTAATGAAAATTACATGAGAGAGTAGTCATAAAAGCATAGTGTATACACACATATATGTATATATATATATATATATATATATATATATATATATATATACTATAATACATATATGTATGTATATCATATATATATATCTATACATAATTATATATACATATATATATATATGCATTTATATATATATATATATATATATATATATATATTAATATATATATATATATATATATATATATATATATGTATATATATATATATATATATATATATATATATATATATATTTATATATATTTAGATATAATGTATGCATATATGTATATGTGTATAAATATATAAGTATATATATCCTATATACATACATATATACATACATACATATATATATATATATATATATATATATATATAGAGAGAGAGAGAGAGAGAGAGAGAGAGAGAGAGAGAGAGAGAGAGAGAGAGAGAGAAAATTTATATACTATAGCTTATTTCTTTAACCATCTCGACTTGAAACCTGATAACCAAAACCATAACAACACTTACCTTATTGCTCCTTCTACCTATAGCTTGCCTTTCTAAATGTATGAAAGGAATACCACTGTGCGAGGACGCGTACAATGCAGGATCGTGGTTCCTCTTCCCGACTGCGCCCTCGGTCTTCCTCAGGAGGGAAACCAGAAAAATCTTGATCACAAGGAGGAGATTCATGTTTTTATTCACCAGTTGATTTGGGTCCTTTTTCTTTTGAGGGATCTGTTAGAAAGTAGATTTTTTGTGTTTTCAGAAAATTTTTGCACGTTTCAGTTTGTCTTCTATGTTGAAGTTTATATCAATTTTGAGTTATAGTTTTTTATTGGAAATAGGACATAGGCTAAGATAAATCAATTAATTGTGTTAGAAAGGTATTAAAAACTTCAGTTTGTGTCTTTTATATAAATAAGAGGAACTTGTTGAAGTATACTGGATATCAATTTTGAGTTATTGTTGCTATGAAAAATAGAACGCAGGCTACGAGAAAGTCTATTGCACACTTCAGTTTGTGTCTTCTATGTAAATAAGATGACCTTGTTGAAGTATATATGCATTTTGAGTTTTTGTTGTCTTTGGAAAATAAAACAGGCTACGAGAAATCAATTCAGTTTGCATCTTTTGTGTAAGGTGATCTTGAAGTATATATTAATTTTGAGTTATAGCTGTCTATGAAATATAGTATATAATATACGAGAAATTAATTAATTATTTTAGAAAAAAATAGCACGTTTCAGTTTGTGTCTTTTTTGTAAATAAGATAACCTTGTTGAAGTATATATCAGTTTTGAGTTATTGCTGCCTATAAAAATAGTACATGGGCCACGAGAAAGTCAATTGCACGTTTCAGTCTGTCTTCTATGTAAATAAGAGGAACTTGTTGAAGTATATATCAATTTTAAGTTACAGCTGTCCATGAAAAATAGAACAAAGGCTACGAGAAATGAATATATATTTTAAATACTAATATTGATAGTAACATTGATCAAATCAATGATTATAGGGATCAGGGTTTAAACTTTTAAAGTAATTACCTTAGTTTGAGGTAATTTTCATGGTTTCAAGGTAAATTTTAAAGTAATTCTAAGATAATTTCCGGTTTACCGGATTGAAATTTAAGGAAATGGAAAGGTTTTAAGGTACTCTAAGGTAATGGCCACATGCTCAAGTTTATTTCTTAAGGTAACTTTAGTTTTACTAGCTTAAAATTTAAGGAAATTTGAAAAGTTTTAGGGTAATCTAAGGTAAAAAGCAGCAGAATCTAAGGTAATGGCCACATGTTTAAGTCTATTTCTTAGGGTAATTTTAGTTTTACTAGCTTCAAATTTAAGGAAATTTGAAAGGTTTTAAGGTAATTTAAGGTAATGGCCACATGCTCAAGTTTATTTTCAAGGTAATTTTAGTTTTACTAGCTTCAAATTTAAGGAAATTTGAAAGGTTTTAAGGTAATCTAAGGTAATGGCCACATGCTCAAGTTTAAGCCCTAGCATGGATTATACTTCACCAGAAGGCTCTGCATCATAAGTTTCAACAAATTAGCGATTTAATTAATCAAAGATAAATACAATAGTTAATTTTTCACCTAACATAAGAAGCCTTATAAGAAATTATGTAAGCATTTTTATGGATTAGAAAAAAAAACCCACAAATTATTGGAGGAAAGTCATGATTTATTTGAATCGACAAATAAGCCATAAAAAACATACCTAACATTTTATCAATTACTTTCGAAATCAATATTATTATTATTATTATTATTATTATTATTATTATTATTATTATTGTTGTGTTTGTTGTTGTTGCGGTTATTATTATTTATTAATATTATTTATTATTATTATTATGATTATTATTATTGTTATTATTATTATTATTATTATTATTATTATTATTATGTGTTATTTATTATTTATTAATTATTATTATTATTATTATTATTATTATTTTTATTATTATTATTATTACCAGCTAAGCTACAACCACTGTTGGAAAAGCAAGATGCTATAAGCCCAAGGGCTCCAAAGGGGAAAATAGCCCAGTGAGGAAAGGAAACAAGAAAATAAGCAAACTACAGAAGTAGTAAACACTTGAAATAAAATATTTTTAAGAGTAGTAACGACATTAAACAACAGGAATCCTAGCTTAGTAGGCGATACGAAATTTACGAAAGGAAAATTCCCAACACATGTTTTGGTTTTACCTTCCTATAGAGGATGTTCTACGATGTCAGAATATACAGACAGTAGTAAACAGAGATCTATAGAGAAGAATGAGAACAGGTGTTCAGCTACACCCAATCTAATTGCGCCCAGTACATATGACGTACACTGACTGGTCTAATTTATCATATTATTTTGTTCTTTCGTATCAATAATGGGATTACTAGAGCAATAATCATCACACAATCGTCCTCATTTTGTAAGATAGATAATAAAGTTATACTGCATGTCATTTAGAGACGCCATAGATCTAATGGCAAACTCTATAGCTAACCATCCCTTAAACAGTTAGTGTTTTTTCATAGGTTTAAAGCCGCCTATGATGGCAGAGGCAAGGGACAGTGACAGCGCCTTAGAGACTGATCACATATACATATGATCATCGCCTAAACCCCCTCTCCATCCAAACTAGTATCAGGGGGGTTCCAGGCAATGGCTGCTGATGAATCAGCAGGCATACCTTTAGGCTTCTCCAAGACCTCCATTGTTAGCTCAAAAGGATGGTGGGGTTGCAGACACTACAAGAATCTATCGAGGTTTAGCGGGACTCGAACCCCAGTCCAGCGATCACCAGGGAGGGAAAGGAACCCCAGAATGAAAAAAAAAGCACAAACTAAATTTCTCCTGGCTTAAATAGTTCAATTCGTTTCTTAGACATGTTGTTGCATAAGGATTATTAAAATTCTGACCATCCTTTGCATTCAGATCTTCCTAGACGGTACCATCCTTTACGTAGTATTACATATGCCTTCTCTAGCATAGGGCTCAACACTAAACAGAATTCCAACCGTGAGCAGCTCAGGTGATAAAATAAATGCCGAATTAAGTCACCTTGGCTTGTTTCTTGTTAATGAGTAAAGTAAACTAGTTTTGAATCTCTTCGGCTATCCAGTGCTTTGCATTTGCCCGAAGAGCTCTGCTCCACATGGGCTTGGACCGAATCTTTTTTTGTAAATATTTTGTATATATGTTTTTGTCCAATAAACATTATTATTATTATTATTATTATTATTAATTGACTCGTAGTCACTAATCCTTGTTTTTGTGGTAATGGTGGAGTTCATGTGCTCTGCAATAGATGGCGTTACAGTCTGTAGGCTAATTGGGATATATATATATATATATATATATATATATATATATATATATACAGGTATATATATATATATATATATATATATATATATATGATAAATTTTGCACATTAGACGTGTTTTTCATAATCAAATAAGCCATATATATTAATACATAAATGTCTGAATTCTCTTATCGACCTAGGGATCAGTGCCCCAATGTCAATAAGAGAATCCAGACATTAATGTATAAATTTATATGGCTTATTTGAATATATATACATATATATATATATATATATATATATATATATATATATATATATATAGCCTATATATATATCTATATATATATATATATATATATATATATATATATATATTATATAATGTTGAAAGTGTACAAAGCTTTACACATTATAGTGTTATAATATATAATAAAAGGGTACGTATTTATTTCTGATAGAAATATATGATTAATTACAGTTGCGTGATACGAGTAATGACTCATCTTCTCTCTCTGTCTGTATGTATGTCTATCTTTCTTTTGAAAAATATATCTTCAAACACTATTTGGTGAGATCACGGAATAAAGTATAATGATACCTTGAATTATTTTTCATATCAATAGTGAGGAGCAGGAGAACGTTAGGAAATAAAGATAATTATTTTAAAGGGGGAAAACATGTCTTCTGTTATTATTATCATCATTATTTTTCTATTATTATTATTATTATTATTATTATTATTATTATTATTATTATTATTATTATTAGCTAATCTTAAATCCTAGTTGGAAAAGCAGGATGCTATAAGCCCAAAGGCTCCGGCAGGGAAAATTGCCAGTGAGGAAATGAAATAAGGAAACATATAATAAAGTGCCTGCTTGTACCCTCAAGCAAGAGAACTCTAACCCAAGACAGTGGAAGACCATGGTACAGAGGCTATGGCACTACCCAAGACTAGGGAATAATGGTTTGATTTTGTAGTGTCCTCCTAGAAGAGCTGCTTACCATAGCTAAAGTGTCTCTTCTACCCTTACTAAGTGGAAAGTAGCCACTGAACAGTTGCTGTACAGTAGTCGACACCGTAAGGGAAGAAGAGTTATATTATTGTCAGGTTTATGAGGAAAGAAGAGAATATGTAAGGAGTAGGCCTGACTATACTTGTATGTATAGGAAAAGAAAAAAATAACCGTAACGAGAGAGACATCTAATGTAGTACTATCTGGCTAGTCAAAGGATTCAATAACTCTAGTGGTAGTATCTCAACGGGTGGCTGGAGGCTTGAACTGGTATCATTTGCCATGACGGTCATTTCACTTTCGTCCTTTCAACAGGTATATTATGCAGAGAGAGAGAGAGAGAGAGAGAGAGAGAGAGAGAGAGAGAGAGAGAGAGAGAGAGAGAGAGAGAGAGAGAGAGACGTAGCGTGAAATATATAGCAGATTAATTAGGATAAGCGAGTCCGCACTGCTGAAAGACATCACGAAATGGTATAATGTTGCTACCTGATGCTAATCTACAATACTTTCTCCTACTTTTCACTCAAATCTAATGACTTGCTGAGATAACAATACGTGGCGGATGCCTTTATCGTATTTTTCTTAGCGGAATAAAACTGAATTTTGTACAAAGGGCACCTTGAAAAAATGCTACCGATATTTAAAGACAGTTAGGTGTAGGGATAATTATACAATAGTTTATCGCAAATAGAATGGCTTTCATGCGGTTTATAGCGTATTTTGAGATCTTATTTTAGTCACTTTGAGTCCAGTGAGCGGTTTTGCATCAGGAGAAAGAGAGAAATAAAAAAATACTTTATATTTTCTTCAGTCTCCCTTTTAAATGGAAAGTTTTCCTTGGAGCACCTAGACATATACTGTAGGTAATGCTGCTGATGCCTAACTGGTATATATCGTTTATCTATTATATTTAACCAGGAATGATTTGTTGTATCTAATTAGAAAGAATATTTAACGAGATTAAATGACATTGCCTTAGAGACTGACCATGTATACATATGATCAGCGACCAAGCAACCTCTCCATCCAGGGTAGGACCAGGCATGGCCAGGCAATGGCTGCTGATGACTCAGCTGGTAGTCTTATAAACCCACCCTTCATATTTAGCTCACTAGGATGGTGAGGTTGCAGACACTACTAAAAATATCGAACTTGAGTGGGTCTCGAACCCCCATCCAACAGATTGCTAAGTTGAGACGTTTCTAATGAATTATCTATTTGTCCATACAAGAAGGAAAAGTGTATTTAATCATTGGGAAAGATTTTCTTCGCATATCAGTTGGAAGTCTTCCTGAAGACGAATTTCTATTAAGCCCATTCTATTATTGCATCTAATGTGAAATAGTCAGCTTGAAAGGTTTACTTATATAGAGACACATATATAGTAATGGCAGGACTGTTTATAGCTTATATATGAAATATTTATTTTAATGTTGTTACTGTTCTTAAAATATTTTATTTTTCCTTTTTTCCTTGTTTCATTTCCTCACTGGGTTATTTTCCTATTTTTAGCCTCTAGGCTTACAGCATTCTGCTTTTCCAAGTAGGCTTGTAGCTTAGCAAGTAATAATAATAATAATAATAATAATAATAATAATTTCTGAAGCCTTGTACACCGAGGCACACTATTTTATCTTATTTCTCTTCCTCTTGATTTTTAAAATGGTTTTATAGGTTATATATGAAAGATCTATTTTAATGCTGTTACTGTTCTCTTGTAATTTATTTATTTCCTTGTTTCTCTTCTTCACTGGACTATTGTTCCCTGTTAGAGCCCTTGGGCTCATAGCATCTTGCTCTTCCAACAAGGGTTCTAGCTTAGATAGTAGTAATAATAATATGGGGGTGTCTTGTGTGATGATATAAACTGAGAGTTTCGTTGAGGAAATGCATTGTACATTTTGCCCTAATGAAAGAAAATTTGTAATTATGCAGATATTTTTGCAATAGTTGCATTTTCTTACTGATCATATTGTAGTGGTGATTTGTTGTTTCTACAGATATTGGCTGTACTATCGTTGTATTAAAAAGAAAACATAAAGTTGAAAGAAAATTAATCATTATAAGTATTTTATGTATTACTGTGATTTTCCTATTAATTACAGTATATTAGTGTGGTTTAATTCCATAAAGTGCAATGAATAGAAAACAAAAGGAATATGTCTATACCCAACATAATTGTGGAAAATCATTCAATTATAAAAAAAAAAAAAGAAATCTTCATATGATCGTATTAGGAAAGCTATGCTTACCAATTAATCGAAATTTGCACACAACAAACGTAAACTAAAGAAGTGACATTAACCCAATTGACTATTTACCGACAAAACGTTGCTGTGAGTGGTTTGTACTTAACGTTTAAAACATACTTAAATCATTTACCTTCCTAGGAATGAAGACTCTTGCTCTCAGTAGCACCACATGTTGCTGCCAGGATTTATCTCCGACTAAAATCTTCTATACGTAGGAGAAGACTTTATAGATGTCATTTGATAGAATAGAATACAGTACAACACATAACAAAAGGTTGGGATAAACTGCAACAGATACACTTACAGCATAGGTCACAGATGTTCCATTCAGGTAGATCTGGCCAGATGGGATAGGGGATTAGCTGTGATGGGGAGGGACATGGAGGGATGGTGGAAGAAGGTGAAAAATACAATAGATTGAGGTATGACCAAAAGATAATTACACCATGGAACGAATGAAAGGAATGTGAAACATCGAGAATTGATGAAAGGGAAATGGGTTGTGAAATTATTACCAGGAACAAGATGAACAAGATAGGAAAGATACAGGTGTTAGATGAGAGTGAATGGTAAGTACGAACGATTATGTTTAGGTGGAGAGGATGAGTTACAGGAATTAAGAAAGGAGATGGAAAAAGGGAAATGCTATAAAGGAATGATAGTGGGGAAGATGAAAGAGGATATGGGAGAAATGAGGAGATAAGGGGATGCAAGAAGTGTTGATAGAGGAAAAAAGATGAAAAAAAAGAGGATGTTATTGAAGAGGAGAATGAGAAAGTTTTCGGAAACAGTTGAGTCAAAATACAGGCAGAAGACGAAAGAAAAGATATTGCCATAAATTTCAGCTGTAGGTAAGGCGGAAAAAATAATATCGTTTCTGATTTAGCTTTTTTTTTTATATAATTCCAAGACCCAAAGTAACTCTACTAAAGAGATAGTTGCAAAGAATTCGTGATCTTAAACAAAAAGGACAGCAGGCCTATGTACTAAGAGTCGCTAATATTAACAGCTTAAACGGCTGTATGATATATATTTGGTATTATTATTAAATTTCTTTTGTAAAGTGAGAGCTGGATAAAGTAGGTCTCAAATTGAATCACTCGCTCATAATGACCTTAACGTATGTTTCCAATGAAAGACCTTCCTCAATTTGAAAGATTCCGAATAACAAAGATTTAAATTATTCATGACCGTAGAATCCAATTCTCAAATATGAAAGTTTAAAAGTCCTTCATGAGCGGCAGAGGAAAGGGACTGGACAAAGGCCTACAGGCCGACGATAGATACTACAGCTAGAGAGTTACTGGCCATATATTACTGCATTGCACCCCTCTCTGGTTGCGGCTCACTTTCCCCTTGCCCACACTTACACCGGATATATTGGCTTATTCTTGACACATTCTCCTCGTTCATACAGCTAACACTTCTAAGATAACCGAAGAATTCTTCTTCACTGTAATTGTTCAGTGGCTACTTTCTACTTGATAAAGGTAGATGAGACTCTTGTGACGGGCCGAGAGAGGCTGTGACTAAGAAGGCAGGATGAAAGCAACTGAGTAACTTTATTGCAGAACATCTGTGTATATATACATAAACTCCAGGCAAAAAGGGCATAAAAAACATAACAGGGAATTTTATGTTCAACTGACAACTGCACCGGTTAACAGTTAACGGTGAGAAAAACAGACGTTATTTCAGGTCCCTATCAGTGCGAGGGGAGAGCGAAGATACAAGCATAATGTATACAAAAAATGAAATGTCGTTACTATGTGCGATCGTGTGACACACAGTTGGTACCTGGTTTACCCCCATAAAAATTACATACTGTACATGTTGCCCTGATCCAGAGAGGCGAACTGTAGGCGGGTCATCTGGTAGGAGATAAGCAGGTTTTAGATGATCAATGGAGACCCAGTCTTCTTTGCCACGAATGTTTAGTAGGAATGCTTTCGGACTGCTTTGGATCACAAAGAAAGGGCCCATGTAAGGGGCCGTTAGCGGTGGCTTGCTAGTGTCTTTGCGTAGGGAGACGTGCGTTGCAGAGTGAAAGTCTGTCGGTTTGTGATGCTTCACTGGGGGCTTGTAAGTCTGGTGGCATGGAGTGAATTTTTCCACGACGTGACGTATGCCCTGGAGATTGTCGGAGGAGGTTGCAGAAGGAAAAAATTCAGCAGGGTCGACCAACGGGTCGCCATACACCATTTCAGCTGCGTCTTTAGGAGTGGATAGTCCCAGGAGGACTCAGGGAAGCTGAGTAAACCAGTTGGAATCCTTGCAGCGGGACATCAAAGCTGCTTTGAGGGTGCGATGAAAACGTTCAACCATTCCATTGGCACCGGGGTTGTAGGCAGTTGTCTGATGTAGGGTGATGCCCAGGAGATTCGCTAATGATGTCCACAATTGAGAGGTGAAAGTGGTACCCCTGTCAGAAGTAATATGCTCAGGGATACCAAATCTTGCAATCCATCCTGGGAGTAAGGAAGATGTACATGAGGCGGACGTTGCAGTTTCCATGGGAATGGCTTCAGGCCAACGAGTGGAGCGGTCGATGACGGTAAACAGGTAACGATGTCCTTGTGATGTGGGTAGGGGGCCTACAACGTCGATGTGAATGTGGGCGAAACGACGCTGAGTTTGAGGAAAAGTGCCCACGCCTGAATCTGTGTGTCGATGTACTTTGGAGGTTTGGCAAGAAGTACAGGCGCTGACCCAATCCTTAGCATCCTTAGAAATGCCGTGCCAAATAAACTTCATCTTCAGCAGCTGTGCAGCAGAACAGCATGAGGGATGTGAAAGGCCGTTAATGAAATCAAACACCTGTCAGCGCATGGGAGCAGGCTTCCAAGGTCGCGGTCTACCAGTACTGACGTCACAGAGGAGGGTGGTGTTGGAGTCGTCGAGGGGGATGTCTTCCCAACGGAGGGATGTGCAGGATGTCCTACATGCTTGATACTCTGGATTCTGTCGTTGAGCTTCAGCCAAGGCTTTGTAATCCAATCCCTGTTGAACGGCAGCCAACGTGTTTCTTGACAGGGCATCGGCAACGGGATTAATTTTCCCAGGGACGTGTTGAAGGGTGCAATTGTATTCAGCCACGGCGGAGAGATGTTAGCGTTGATGGGCGGACCGGGCGTCAGACTGTCGAGTGAAGGTGTGCACCAGAGGCATGTGGTCTGTGTGAATGACAGAGGGCGTACCTTCTAAGAAATGGAGAAAGTGATGGACAGCCAAATGTACTGCCAGCAATTCGCGATCGAAGGTACAATAACCCGGGAGGAGCGAAAGGCGGGAGAAGCGAGTCGACTTTCGGGGTCACCAATGTGACGTGCCGAGAGAGGCTGCGAGTAAGAAGGCCGGATGAAAGCAATTGAATAACTTTATTACAGAACCTCCATTTATATATACATAAACTCCAGGCAAAAAGGGCATAAAAAACATAACAGGCAATTTCATGTTCAACCAACAACCGCACCAGTTAACAGTTAACGGTGAGAAAAACAGACATGTTATTTCAGGTTCCTATCAGTGTTAGGGGAGAGCGAAGATACAAGCATAATGTATACAAAAAAGGAAATGTTGTTACTATGTACGATCGTGTGACACACGGTTGGTACACTATTTAGCCATGACAAGCAACTCTTCTAGGTGGACACTCCCAAAAGAAACCATTGTGCTTTAATCTTGGGTTGTCCCATAGCCTCTGTCTTTGGTTAGAGTCCCATAGCCTCTGTCTTTGGTTAGAGTTCTTCTCTTGTTTGAAGGTGCACTCATGTACATTATTCTATCTGTTTCCTTATTTTCTTTCTTCATTGGTCTATTTTCCCTGATAGAGCCTTTGGGCTTATAGCATCCTGCTTTTCCAACTAGGGTTGTAGCTTAGCTAGTAATAATGATAATAAGTTATCTGCTCCCAAGTCTGATTGGCAATCCTGCAAACGTTGGAAGAGCAGAAATTGCAATGAATGAGCAAGGATAATGTAATAAAAAGGGCAAAACTTGTTATAGTGTATACTTTTGAAAAGAAAGCTGGAAGTTGTGAAGAGGAAAGGGTGGGTCTTACCAATTAGATGACATATATTGATTGCGTTTAATGTGACGGAGAGAAATAGTTCTTGCAGCTGACGATTTTGCAGACACTCGAAAGAGTGCTTGGGAGGGAATATCAAGAGGGAGGCACAGAATTAGATGGCGAGATAAGGTGAAGGATGATATGAAGAGAAGAGGTTTGGTGGAAGAGGATGCCTTTGATAGAAGGCATTGGAGAGGGCACATCAGGCAACTGACTCCTTAATGTAGGGATAACGGTGGGAAAGAAGAAGAATAAATAGAAGGGCCTATAATTGTTGTGAAAGCAGAGAGAAGAGAAAGAAAACAACACTGAACAGATATGAGGACAATTACAAATAGAAAAATCAGATGAAAAGATTGCGGGTGAAATTATTAAGAGTGACTGTGTTATGCGGTATGAAAGCAAAAGGAAAGGAATTCTTAGTGATTCGTATATTCAAACCACCTAGAGCAAACGCAAAACAAGCGAAACTCCTGGACATTTTTAAAAGAAATGTTATTCTTTTCTTGATCTTGAAGTTTCCAGTGAAAGAATTGCTGCCATTTGACCTCAAGTGATTTTGTCAATTATTAGTTTTGAACATTAGACCTTTTCTAAAAGAAATTATATCAACGCATTTTTTTTTATGTATTAATTTATGAATACAGTAAATACCAGTTAAATATTCTTTTTCTCTTCAACCTGTATTGTATAACTTTAGTTTTGTGTATTTCCTTTTTATTACTACATTGAATCCTTCTCTCTGGTTACGGTTCATTTTCCCTTTGTCTAATCATACACCGAATAGTCTTGCCTATTCTTTATATATTCTCCTCTGTTCTCGTGCACGTGACAACACTGAGATTTCCAAACAATTCTTCTTCGCTTAAGTGGTTAAATACTGCACTGTAATTGTTCAGTGGCTACTTCCTCTTGGGAAGGGTAGAAGAGACTCTAGCTACGTTAAGCAGCTCTTCTAGGAGAAGGCCACTCTAAATTCAAACCATTGTTCCCTAATCTTGGGTAGTGCCATAGCCTCTTTACCTTGGTCTTCCATTGCCTTGGGGTAGAGATCTCTTTCTTGAGGGTACACTCTGGCAGACTATTCTATCTTATTTCTATTCCTCTTATTTTGTTAAATTTTTTTTTTATAGTTTATATATGAAATATTTATTTTAATGTTGTTACTGTTCTTGAAATATTTCATTTTGATTATTAATTACTTCACTTATTATCTT
>NC_090739.1:8764739-8772239 GCF_036898095.1 Palaemon carinicauda
TATATATTTTTGTATTCTTACAATTCACCAAATGGTAAGACTTTTCCATCCAAACGGAAATAGAAGAAGAACATGAAATAGTTTTATTTTTATAATCAAATTACTATCCAACATTACAATCCCTTAATTAAATGGTAAAAAATTCCCATGCAATCGGAAATAAAAGTAACCATGAAACAGTTCTAATTTTAGAATTATAATTCACTATTACAATCCCTTTACTAAATAAAACATGAAACAGGCCTATTTCACCCCTCTGGGGTCCAGCCTTACTGAAAAGCGCCGCACCTCCTTAAACATGAACACCAAAACACGTTATGCAATGAAGATGAGGCAATGACAGCGTAATTGTATTCCTGTATTCATTATTCAGTTGGGAAACTCTGGTTACACCATCGCCCATTCCACTCGTACCATCTCCGACGGAACAAAGATATCTGGGGTTTAACCTTTGATGTTTTTTTTTTTTATCTTTGTGTTTGTTATTTAAGAGTACAAAGATACCGTGGTTTTAACCTTTTGATAATTTTTTTTATATATATTTGCGTCTGTTACTTAAAAGTACAGAAATACCTTAGGTTTAACCTTTGATATTTTTTATATCTTTGCGTTTGTTACTTAAGAGTACAAAGATATCTTGTATTTAACCTTTGATATTATTTTATATCTTTGCGTCTGTTACTTAAGAGTACAACCTTTGATATTTTTTATATCTTTGCGTGTGTTACTTAAGAGTACAAAGATACCCTAGGTTTAACCTTTGATATTTTTTTATATCTTTGTGTCTGTTACTTAAGAGTACAAAGATACCTTAGGTTTAACCTTTGATATTTTTTTTATATCTTTGCGTCTGTTACCTTAGGTTTAACCTTTGATATTTTTTTCATATCTTTACGTCTGTTATTTAAGAGTACAAAGATGCCGTGGGTTTAACCTTTGATATTTTTTATTTCTTTGCGTCTGTTACTTGTACAAAGATACCTTGGATTTAACCTTTGATATTTTTTTATATCTTTACGTCTGTTACTTAAGAGTACAAAGATGCCTTGTGTTTAACCTTTGATATATTTTTTATATCTTTGCGCCTGTTACTTAAGAGTGACATTTCAAGCATTTCACGATCGTCGTGAGTGGCCGTGAAGTTCAACCTGTGACATTTTCTTATACGATGTAATGATGATATCAGATGTTAACTGACAAAAAAGTGTATTACGAAATTTTAAACAAAGACGAGTCGTTGGGCGTAATAGCATGATTTGGGCGCGTAAAAACATCACCTTCACCTTTCTCTCTTCTTCTTTCGCTGAGTGAATTGAATTTTGTGTTGAAAGTTATTGGGAGTTTAGTAGAATTTAGTAATGGTTCACCTTTTTATAGTTTTAATGTTGTTAAAACATTATTTTAATAACTAAATTTTTTTTGAATTTTGTCTAATTCAGCCATGTCTCGCTTTTATATAATTTTAACATTTAGAAAATAAAAATTTTTGTTGAATTTAGTAAAATTTAGATATGGTTCTCATTTGTATAGTTTTAATGTTGTTAAAACATTATTTAAGAAAAATTAAAAAAAAAATTGAATTTAGTAAACTTTAATCACGTCTCGCTTTTATATATTTATTATGTGGTTAAAACATTATTTAGAAAATAAATTTTTTTTGGTTGAATTTAGTAAAATTTAGCTATGTTCCCTTTTATATTTTTCATGTGGTTAAAACATTATTTTAAAAATGAAAGATTTTTGTGAATTTAGTAAAATTTAGTCGTGTCTCACTTTTATATAGTTTTCATGTGGTTAAAAAATTATTTAGAAAATTAAAAATTTTGTTGAATTTAGTAAACTTTAACCATGTCTTGCTTTTATAGAATTTTTATGTGGTTAAAACATTATTCAAAAAATAATTTTTTTTCTTTTAATTTAGTAGAATTTAGCCATGTTCCCTAATATATTTTTCATATGGTTAAAACGTTATTTTAAGGATGAAATATTTTTGTGAATTAAGTAAAATTTGGTCATTTCTCGCTATTATATAGTTTTCATGTTTTGAAACCACTATTTTAAAAGATTATAAAGATTTGCTTAATGAAATTTATTCATTAGCTCTTCTGAAATGACAGATTTCACAAGTTGCCAGTTTACGCTTTAGTGGTTTTGTATTAAGTGAAGTATTCACTCATATTTACTCTCATATTTTTATTAATTTCATTTGGCGCTCAAACAATATTATTCATAATAAATAAGTTTAATAATGCCGTGTTATGGATGATAGAGTGGCATGTGCAAAATGTATTTGTAACATTACGTCAATTCAAGTAATACTTATTGCATAAAAGAGAAGCGAAGTTTTAACTGTACACATGCAATTACAATGAAAGTTTTTTTTAGGCAATTTCAGAAGAACGTAATGAGAGAGTTGTTGCATGCAAACGTAGAGAGAGAGAGAGGGAGAGAGAGAGAGAGAGAGAGAGAGAGAGAGAGAGAGAGAGAGAGAGAGAGAGAGAGAGAGAGAGAGAGAGAGAGGCTGTTCCTTTAATTTGCCCGGCTGACGTTCTGATGAGCATCTTTACATGAATTTGGAACTGAAGCCAGACGTCGTTAATCTTTAATATCTAATTGGATTATTTATAACTGCATGTCAGAAAATGTACCCTGTTTATATTTTATATTTTTTATTCATTACTTTTCATATAGTTTATCTATTTCTTTATTTCCTTTCCCCACTGGGTTATATTCCCTCTTGGAGCGCTTGAGCTTTTAGCATTCTGCTTTTCCAACTAGGGTTGTAGTTTAGCTAGTAATACTGATACTACTACTACTACTACTACTACTACTACTACTACTACTACTACTACTAATAATAATAATAATAATAATAATAATGATAAAGATAATATTAATAATATAGCGGATAGATGTTATCTTTATCAAATGGATGGTGGTAGTTTCTTGGAAACATTCTTGCTTTGCCATCTACTGAACTGGGGTTCGAATACCGCTTAAGCTCGATAGTTTCTTGTAGTCCTTGTGAGCTAAGAATGATGGTGTTTTTGGGGGAAGTCTATAAGGCTACCAGCAGAGTCATCAGCAATCATTGCCTTGTCCTCCCTGGTCCTAGCATGGGTGGAGAGAGGCTTGGGGGCTGGTAATATGGATATTTGGTGGTCAGTCTCTAGGCTAGGGAATTGTCACCGCCATTCATGAGTAACCTTTGAACCTTTAAATGCGGTAGTTAACTTAACGCTGGAACTTTATCCTTAAAAGAATTGAATCACGCAAGTGTCGTGGAAGTTTGTGATGAAATCAATTTAATTTTCCTTTGTAATATTCAGTTACGCTATAATTCTACTGAAGTCTTTGTATGTATAGTTCTGTACATTTATGAACCTGTTCATATACACTTATATCTTTAAACGAGCGGAGTTACAGGGTAATTAATTTTGATAATCTTGGGAGGTCATGCTGCAAGCAAAGCTACGTTATATTACAAGATGTGACTAAAGCGTTACATCATTTTTTTTTAATTGCAGAATCACTCTTCCGTCATCTGATCTCGGTGTTGGCTGGTTGATTAAGAACCATCGGATATGGTCTAGTTTCTTGATGAATGCTTTCAAGCTACTGTAGGTCAATGCTCTGTTCTATATGAACGCAACTAAATGTTTGTAGGATCCTAACGTGCAGACATCTTTCCTCACTGGGCTATTTTCCCTGTTGGAGCCCTTGGGCTTATAACATCCTTCTTTTCCAACTAAGGTTTTAACTTAGCTAGTAATAAGGATAATAATAATGATAATTGGCTTACGGTACACTTTTAGTTGTGGCCTATGGGTAACGTCTCCGCCTGGTGGTGGCTAGACTGGGGTTTGAGTCCCGCTCAAACTCGTTAGTTCCTGTAGTTTCTGGAACCTCACCATCCTTGTAAGCTAAAGAGGGGGTGTTTTGGGGGAGCCTATAGGTTTACCTGCTGAGTCATCAGCAGGCATTACCTGGTCCTCCCTGGTCTTAGCTTGGGTGGAAAGGGGTATTGGGTGCTGATCATATGATGTATGCTCAGTCTCTAGAGCACTCTCTTGCTTGTTTGGGCAACGTCACTGTCCCTTGCGTCTGCCATTCATGGGGGCCTTTAAAAACTGTGAATGTGTAGCTCCACGTTAAACATGTTTCACAGATATACAGTAGATTGACGTAATACTAACACTGTTGATACTGATATCTCGTTCTCTGAAATTCTGATAATCGATTTCAGTTTTTGTTTTTCCATTCATAGCTACGTAATTCTATCGAAATGCCAATTTGATAAAATGGTAAATGACAGAACGAAAAGGATATCCCATTTAAACAGGTATAAGAAGTTAATGAAAAAAAAGCCAGTCATGAAAAAAAACTTAAAAGAACTAAAAAGGGAAATGAAGAATAAATAATGGACAGAACTTGCCTATCTTGATACTGTATACCTATTGTGGATTTTTTTTTTTTACTGAAATGGCAAAGAAAGAGAGAAGACCTTTGCATCTTAGTTTGTAAATGAACAAAGGTACTCCTTGGAAAATATCATAAGAAAATGACACAACTTACTTAACTTCAATTTTTTTTTTCAAGTAAAATGCTTTATTATTATTATTATTATTATTATTATTATTATTATTATTATTATTATTATTATTGCAAGTTAGGCTATAACCCTAGTTGGAAAAGCAATATGCTATAAGCCCAAGGGCTCCAACAAGGAAAAATTGCCCAGTGAGGAAAGGAAACAAGGAAGTAAATAAACTACAAGAGAAGAATAAACAATCAAAATAAAATATTTCAAGAACAGTAACAACATTAAATTAGATCCTTCATGTATAGACTATAAAAAGTTAAAAAAAAATGAGGAAGAGAAATTTGATTTATCTGGTAGAGCTTAAATCACACGAAAGTATTTTTTATTTTGTTACATACTTTTTTTTTTATTTCTTATACGTTTTTGGTAATTTCAAGCCCAGCCACTCGTAAACAAGCGTAATACGCTTTTATAAATCAAACATGGTTTCGTGAACTACGCAACATCATCCAACGATTAATGAAATTATAATGTCATATAATTCGAGTTAATTCAAAGGAAACAAATCAGTGGATGAAATGTGACGTAATTATTATCACCAATCCTATACTTTCTCTTTACAAATTATTTCCAATCCTATACTTTCTCTTTACAAATTATTTCCAATCCTATACTTTCTCTTTACAAATTATTTCCAATCCTATACTTTCTCTTTACAAATTATTTCCAATCCTATACTTTCTCTTTACAAATTATTTCCAATCCTATACTTTCTCTTTACAAATTATTTCCAATCCTATACTTTCTCTTTACAAATTATTTCCAATCCTATACTTTCTCTTTACAAATTATTTCCAATCCTATACTTTCTCTACAAATTATTTCCAGATAAGTGAAATTAAAACGGATTAGAACTTTTCTCTAATGACACTTATAGCGTCTTTTCGAAACTTGATTCAGAACTATGACGTCATTAATGTTTATGAAGAACTTGATTCAGAACTATGACGTCATTAATGTTTATGAATATATCTTGCATGAGGGTACACTCGGGCACACGATTCAATCTAATTTCTCTTCCTCTTGTTTTGTTAAAGTTTTTATAGTTTATATAGGAAATGTTTATTTTAATGTTGTTACTATTATTAAAATATTTTTGCATGGGAAATATTTCTGTTAATGTCGTTACTGTTCTTAAAATATTTTATTTTTCCTTGTTTCCTTTCCTCACTGGACTATTTTCCTTGTTGGGGCCCCTGGGCTTATAGCATCCTACTTTTACAACTAGGGTTGTAGCTTAGCAAGTAATAATAATAATAATAGTAATAATAATAATAATTATCTTAGATAGTTTAATTTCATTAAAACACTTTGTAACTTACAAGGGAATTATTAATACATAAAAGGTCATAATTCAATGTATGCTTGGAAAATCAAACGAAATAGAAATTGTGTAGGATGGACAATACTTGAGTTTTGGTTTTGGGTAAAAGAAAAGATACGGAGAACAATCTTAACTTAAAAAATAAGTTATATTGTAGAAATGTTATCAATCTTTGTGATTGTAAGATTCAGTCAATTATTTTCTTATCCTTTCCTCTTTTTGAAAACTGTAACTATAACAATAACGCTATAAATTCATTTATCTGATTTATTTTCATCGCATGTTGGATGTATAAAGAAACTAGAGGGGCCCTCAGTAGAGCTCAGACCTCCGCCGCGGCTGCTTATTTCTCAACCTTTTGCTCGACCTTAACCTTTGACCTTCACATGTATCAATAGGCGTGGATTTTCATACACTCTAATGTGATCCAAGTTTGAAGTCTCTGTGACAACGATGTCCAAACTTATGGCTGATTACGTGAATTGGACATTTTGCTTACTGTGACCTTGACCTGCGACCTTGACCTTCCAAAATTTAATCATTACCATCTTTTCACATGACAGTTAATCTCCGCAAGTTTCATTACTCTACGATTAAAATTGTGGTCAGGAAGCTCACAAACAAACAAAAACACAGAAACAGGGGGTAAAACATAACCTCCCTCCAAATTTGTTGGCGGAGGTAATAAGGTAATTAATGTGATAATGTGCGGATTCGTGATTAAAGACTAAAAACTTCAAGTAGTGTCTCAGGTGATGAAGATGGTCAGTGACGAAGTAGGTGATGGAAGAAGCTGGATAATGAGACAGTTGTGAGCTTAATGTAGGTGGCAAAGCAATAGAAAATCCAACTAGGCTTGTTATCTTTGTAATTGGAAGATATCAAATGTGAGTTGTGATAAGGGGACCAACTGCAGGATATATAAAATGAAAAGTGGAAAGAAGCATCCAGCTTTTGACGTTATATTGTAGGAGAGGAATGGTACAGAACATACATTTGGTTTATTATTATTATTATTATTATTATTATTACTATTATTATTATTATTATTATTATTATTATTACTTTCTAAGCTACAACCCTATTTGTAAAAGCAGGATGCTCTAAGCCTAGGGGCTCCAACAGGGAAAATATCCCAGTGAAGAAATGAAACAAGCAAAAATAGAATATATTGTCAATAGTAACCACATTAAATTAAATATTTCTTATATAAACTATAAAAACTTTAACAAAACAAGAGGAAGAGAAATAAGAAGAATAGTGTGCCCTAGTGTATTATTATTATTATTATTATTATTATTATTATTATTATTATTATTATTATTATTATTGTACCCGAGCCGTCAAAAATTATGTCTAAATATTTAGATAGTTATGCACGCACACAAGATTCAATCCTTCCCACCCCTTCCCCCTTTCCTAACTACTACCCGCTGGTTCGGTAATTTGTGGGAGAGTGAGGTTTCCGAAAATACCTCTCTGGGTACTCCCTTTCAACAGGGTATGACCACTTCCTCTCCCATGAGCGTGGCAGGAAAGTAATATATGTATATATACAGTATATATATGGGTG